>NC_138839.1:9605280-9844239 GCF_965183815.1 Platalea leucorodia
TCTCAACCACAAAGATTAAAATGCAGATGCCTCTTCTGAGACCAGCGAATTGAACAAGGCAGGAAGGTTGTGTCTCAGAGTAGCCAGAAGCTAACTCCTGTGGTGAAAACATGCCATGGTAGTACTCAGAGAACCAATGTACAAGGTGGGATCCAGAGCAAATTCCCTGGGCACAAGGTCATGCCTCTGTGCACACTCAAAGACCAAGATGCACCTGGGCAACCCCAGTTTTATATCTTCCAGTCTCAAATAAACTATCATGGCTGAAGGTGCTCCCACACTTCTCTGGAGAAGTAAAGGGGGGTCCTCAACCCAATGAGAGGAGCAATTCAGCACTGCATGTTGGAGGGTGACAAAAATGTCAGTTAACCCTTCTAACTGCCAGTTGCTGCCCCAGACATTGTCATTCCCAGTGTCTCCAGGCCAAACCATCTGATTCTGGCCTGTCCAGAACAGAACACTTCTCCCACAGGGTCACTTCTGCATGCCAACTAGTTTGGCTTTACCTTCACCAACAACAGTGCTATTTGGTCACCTTTCAGTCAGCTCAGCCTCCTGTGGCCACGCATGTGCAAGAATAGCTGCACTGGGTCTCCTAGTACCTCGCCCGGGACAGCTTCTGACATGATGAACTCAATTTTTTGGATGCCGTAACTGTCCTCTCCAGATCTGCCCATCTCAGAGACTCTCTCCTGCCTCTTTGCCACACCTGCTAAACCAGGGTTCCTTGTGTTGCTGCCTGTGCTGGAAATCCTACATGTTCACTGAAGAGCGTGTGTTTTCAGGATTTATTGACTGCGCTTGCTGAGGCCAAGCATTCAATGTTCAGACTTTTGCAGGCCAGTCCACTCCTAAAACAGAGAAATGCATGAGAGTTGCATGAATCCCAGCCTCAACAGTGCTCTACAGTGGGCAGTATGAGAGGTTGGAGCCCCTCTTTGGGAATTTCACTTATGTTGCTTTTGACTGGCAAATCCAAAGGTGAAAACTGGAGTTGACAGTTCAAGGCATTGCCACTGCTGTCCTCAGGGGTACTTGCCACCCTTCCTGGTAGGCACTGTGGGACATGCAGAACCACAGGCCCCTCTTCCTTTTCTTCTTGGGACCAGCTAAGACAGATTTTTAAGTTTGAGACCATCCCATTAAGTACTACGGCCAGTCATAGGGTACCACTCAGATGTCTGCCTTAAAACATGGAAATGGTGCCCTGGGCTCCCCTGGATTTGCTTATTTGATCTCTGCTAGCTGCTAAAGGAGTTTTGGGTGATGAGGTCATGTGGAAACAACTAGGTGCAGGTATCTGGAAGAAACTACATGGGGTCTTCCCCTTTGACCCCATTCTTCTCAGCCGTCACCATCACCTGGTCTATTGGGAAAGCAAAGGAAAGAGTTACCACTGGAGTATTAGCTCCTGTAGGAGCAGAATTGACCACAGCCAAGACCACAGCCAAATGGAGATGCTTCCCAGCAGTGCTGTTCAGGGCTGTCTCATCTCAGGTGGGATGTCAGCCCTGCTTTTCCTAGAGGTCTGCTGGAGGCTGAAAATAAGACTGCAGATTTAACATCAGAACACAGGGAAAAAAGACAAGTCTGTCCTCTTTGATTCACATGGTCATGATTTACTCTGTTTATGCTCCATGCAGCTCACTGAGCACCTGACACTACAAGACTGCTCCAGCTCTGGGCTCATTCTCAGCCCTTATCTTGCTCTTTTTCCCCAGTGAGGTGTCCCTGCCCTCGTGTTCACCCACCATCAGACCTAATTTTGTCCAACAGTCAATCCCTACCCCTGCTTCCCCTGGTGTCCTGCTGCCCCCACAGTGTCCATACCCTGATGCTCAAGCCATGCCCTTTGCTGTGACTCCACTTGCTCTCTGCCATGATGAAAGTCCACTGGCACCCAGTGACACATGAAGACCAGCATTGTTCTCTGTTTACCTCCAGAAATGGAGAGATTTTGATCTCCAGGCTAAACTGGCACTTCACCGTTATAGACCTCCACGCTGGCTGCTGGTCTCTGCAGTGAGTCAGGGAAGCACAGAGAAAGGCTTTTCACTGGCTCCCCAGTGATGGGTTTGTACTGCTGTGGCCCACAGCGATGTCTGGGACATGTCCCTGTGCAGATTCACAAGCAGTGGCAACATCCTCCTGACCTGGCTGGTGGTGCTTCAGGGCAAGGCTGAGCCAGCAGAGGCACATGGCACACGGCACACGAGGAGTTAATAAAAACTGCTGGATTAAAATCATTACATTGTCACTGAAAAACCCTGCTGTTAGCCACAGGGAAGGACCTCGTCTGCAGCTCCCTTACAATAAAATGAAGGGTAATTTCATCCAGTCACCTGCTGCTGACCTATTTCAAGTACCCTGAGGCAGGACAGAGCAGGTCGCTGCTGGTTCAGCCTGCAGCAGCCAGGGTCAGGCTGCAGGTGAGGCATCCCAGTGCCACCTCTTTGGGGAACGGTGTGCCCACACCTTTTTCTCAGCCTGGACAGTGCAAGCAGGCAAGATGGTGCTGCTGGCAGCTCAGGCTCCGTGCTGTGGGTGTGCTGCTTGGCAAAGGCTGCGGTGCCTGGCGAGTGATGGGGCTGCATGAGCCTGGCCACCACCAGCTGTACCCAGGCTCAGGCAGGCCGCTCCCCAGCCCAGAGAGCCCAGCCTGTGCACCCAGGCTTTGGGAAGCCCTGTGCATCCTTCCTCAGCACCTGCCCAAATCCCGCTATGCTCCTTTGGCCTGCGGAAGGGAAAGCTTCTCTGCATTAGCTGCCACTGGATCTGCAGCTTTCCAAGCTGTGCTTTTAAGACTTGAATAAACTCTTCTTACTTGCAGTGACTTGGTTTGCACAACCATGGAAATTGGCTGTAGTGGTTACCGGTACGCTGGTATCTAACTGGCTTGAAAGTCAGTCTTGGAGGCACTCAGATACCATGTCCAGCATCCTGTAATACGCTACAGGATATTGCTCTGTTGAGAAGGGGTGCACAGCTGCTATGAAACTCCTCCCTGGGGTCATGCTGGTACCTAGCAGGAATTGCCTGGCTGAGTTAGGTGGCTCTTCAGGGAAACATAGAGCTCAAGCCTTCTGTCCATTCTACAGAGGATATACAAGGATATTAAAAGGTTATTATGACTCTTACAATATTCAGTGTTTCCCAGATCTTGGAGTCCCATGTTGACTGTGGGAGAAATGCTGCTTTCATTAAAAAAATTGGAAAGCTTTTGCAGCCCCATTGGCAGAGAAAAAAAGGCAGGCGATGCAATCTCGAGAGCTCCAAAAGCTAGCTGCAGAGAGAAACACTCTTAGAAACTTCATATTTCTAAGCCAGTCATGGTCCTCCAAGTTGCGTATTTCTTAGGACATGCAGTGCCATCGGTCTTGGTGTGTGCAGGTGGCCACAGGGGTCAGGCACTGTTGCTGTGCATCCTGTCCTCTCTGTCAGAGCTGGTGCACCCCAGGACAAGTGTTGCACAAAGCTGCTTCCACAGTCAGCTGGTCCCCATGAACACACACACCCAGTCCTGCACAGGGCATCACAGACACACAAACACTCACGTGTGCAAGTTTCCCCCGTGCCAGGCCCACCCTGCATGATAACAGTGCTTTCACCAGGTAGAGCTGTACTTGGGAAAAAGGATGACCCAGGGCTGTTGTGATTTCCCTGGTGACGAAGAAGGTTGGTTGGAGAGTGTACACTGGATACTGCATCCAGCCAGTATCTTCTCTGCTGGTTGCTCTCAGCCCTCTCCAGGTTTGCTGCTTATCCATGCACACCTTCAGTTCAGGCTGCCAACTCTCTCCCACCCTGTAGCCTCTCTAAACCCTTTCTCTCCACCCAAAGCAAGCTGATATTCCAATTTTACCAGCCCTCTCCATATCTGCAAACTGTTCTGATTTCTCTCCCCATTCGTTACAGGGTGGGGGAAGATGGCACACGGAAGGCAGGCAAGGACAGTAACGGTGCGGTCCTGGGCATGTGCAGGGTGAGGCCACAACCTATCATAGGGAAGTCTGGGACCACCTATAGTTTTAACTCATTCTGGCTGGAACCTGTCACGGTATTCGTCTTGCCGAGCTCAGTCGTATCATGTCTGAGGTAGCTAAAAAAATCTCTGCTGGCCGTGTCAGGGGTGACGAAGCTGCTGCGTGGCTAGGAATCAATGGGGAAGGGAATTTATCTGTGAGAGCCAGTGGCATGGAGATCACAGGGACAGGGTTGAGCAGAGTTGCACCAGGACTCCCTGCAGTAGGGGAGGACAGTCTGTGTGTCTGTCTTGTGGAGAGGGAAGCTGTCAGCTTGGACTTAACTTGGGGCAGAAGAATAGCCTGAGTGCCTGATTGAGGCCCAGAACCCCTCAGGATGCCTCAAAGCATCTTTGTCACTGCCATGCATGCTGCCTGCCCATCACTGCCTGTCTGGATGAGGATGGTGCAAAAGAGCTGTACATGATCTTTCCAGCTTTTTCTGTCCTTGCCTTGAATGTGTCCTTCTGTCATTGAAAGCTAACTTAATACTGGGCTGTATTAACACAAGCATAGCTGGCAAGTCAAAAGAAGTAATTCTTCCCATTTACTTGACATGCATGAGGGCACATCTGGAGTACCACGTTCACTTGTGGGACACCCTGGTATGGCAGTGATGTTGGTGAACCGTAATGGGTCTGGAGGAGGGTCGCTGAGATGGTTGGTACTGGAGCAGAGGACATATGAGGGGAGCTGAGACCTGGGTTTGATCTGACAGAAGGAGAGGAGGTCTGAGAGAGGAGAGGATCTAATAGCATCTTCCACTGCCTGAAGGGGCTGGAGAAGGGGCAGAGCCAGACTCAGGTGCACAGAGAAAAGACAGTGGCAATGGGCACATATTGCTGTACGATGGGACATACAGGAAAATTTCTTGAACTTCAAAGTGGACAAGCACTGGAACAGGATCCCAAAAGTCTCCATTGGAAATCAGGTGAAATGAGTCCTACCCTTGAAATCAGGTTTCCTGTAGTGTCTTGTAAGGATGATTAGCACCTTTCAATTTCCAAAATGCCTACAGGACTCCCATATCTTCGCTTGACTCCATGAAAACAAAAGCAGTATTTTAAAATGTTAAAAATCGCACTGCCAGGCCAGGCTGTGTCTTTTTAGCATACTTGTAATTGTGTGTGTTTTTCTGCCTTACCTGTGAAGGGAAATCATCATTTCTAAGGGACTTTGCTAAAGGCAAGAGGTGGATTACTAGAGCTGTGTCCTTCATTTAGGAATAATAGCCATTAAACTCCTTGTTGCTATGGGGCTGCAATTTCCAGAGGCGATACCCATTATCAGAGAACTGGCTGCTGGCAAGCAGTTAATGAGAGAGCTTTGAAATGGCTCAGTAAAAATCCAGCTTCCCTGCAGACTTCCGAGACATGTATGAAAGAAGAAAGGGAGCCAAAGCTGGATCCAGCTGTGATCTGCACAGACGTGGGGTGGTGGCAGCTTCACTATTGCTCCACAGACTGAGGGAAACCCCTTTCAGACCCAGCACAGGAGTTTTTTTGCAGAGCTTTAGGGGCTCTACTGGCCTGAGGCAGGTCAGGGCTCTCTGTCCTGAGTCCAGACCCCCCTCCCTGTGGCCCGAGCCAACACCAGCATTCTGCTGAGCCAAGGAGAGACAAAGGTGTCTTTAAGCCATGAGAAAGCACACGTGAGAGCCAGGGCATGGGGTGTGAAGGAGTTCTTACATCAAAAAGTCATTCTTCTACTTGCACTGGGCTTTGGTCTCTTCACTGTGTCTTCCCAGCAGCAGAGAGGAGCTGGGAGAGCAGCAAATCCAGCTGGATGCACCTGCTGCCTGGATGGAGGAGCTGCACACCCACAGACCAAGCAAGCATCTCTCAGCAGCACAAAAGCATCGCACCAGACTGCAAAAGGGAAGCAAAGGAAATGCCATGGTCCTCCTGTTCCTCTCCACTGAACCAGATCTGCAGTAGATATAGCAAAGGTCCTTGCACAAAGGCATGTGGTTGGGCCTAATCCTCGGGGACAAGCAGTTTCTCTGAGGTCCAAGGCAGCTGGATGAAATAAGGCAATTATCACGCTTTCAGTTTTACTGTTTTTCTTCCTTTCTGTTTGTTTGTGTTGTGAGAGCACTGATGGGAATTCACATTCATCCTTCCCTTTCTGAGATGAGAAAGTCTTCATCTTGCTTTGTGACTGAGGAAAAAGAGAGGAAACCCGAAACATCAGGGCTCTGCTGCTCCCTGGCAGAGACAGGAGGGATGCCCAGGCTGTGACAGGCGCTGCCGCCATGATTGGATGCCTCTCAGCATCTCACTCTCACATGAGGTCCTGTTAACAGTGCAAACACACTGTGCATCATAGATCCCATGCTAGCAGGGGTCCTTCTGGTTGAGTGAAATTCTCTCTGAAGCAGACATGCTAAAGATCCCTGCTTGGAATGCAAAACTTTTTTATATACCTGGAATTGCAAAGTCTAAATGCAGTGTAGCTCTGTGCAGCTTTAGATAGAGAAGACAATGGGATGTGCCAGGTTGCCATAGTTATGCTCCAGAAAGTGAAGGGAATTTCCTGGTGTTTAAAAAAACAATTTCAGCATCAGCAGATCCAAAACATAAAAGAAATAGATGACACTTCAGGGCCAGGAGTAACAGTTTATGGCTTTTCATTTATTTTCTAGAATCAGTCTCTAGCATGGAATTTTCATGTTGTAACCAACAGGGTTAGAAATACAGGTTTTCACTGAAATGACGGATACTAATCACATGACTCCAGGACCTGCAGATCGAGGTAACTGTCAAAAATCTCATAATGCACAGCAGGCAGTCTGTAGTTTTTCAGTGGCAGAAAGACTGGACTGCCTCACGTGTGTTAACAACCTGCAGATATTCAGTAAGGTTGTGGCATCTAGGACATGTACGTTCGCTGTCTGTGTACAGTTCCAGGAGCAGAATACGTTTGCATCAACATGTTGGCAAGTTGAGGAAGAAAAAAAAATGCATTTCCTGTAAATGCATTAAATAAATCAGATGTATTGAAAGGAATTTACTCTTGTCAGGGAGCAAGAGGGCTGTCTGCTTCCTGAGGGATGGGGACCCAGGAGCCGAGGGCAATAACACAGCCAGCGCGGCAGGGACCTCACGAGCCAGGACCCAGCCCCGCAGTACCCAAGCGAGGTGAGCAGAGCAGCACCAGACATCGTGGCCAGGTTCAATCAAGAGCCTCCATCATCAGGGGAGCTGGTGCTGATGAGGCAGGTCCAATGTCAATCCATGGGTTAGGGCCAGGATCAGGGGAGTCCATGGCCAGGCACGGGAATGTGCACGGACGCACTGGGGACCAGCAGTCTTACAACATATCTCAGGCAAGGACCAAAGGATCAGGTCATGAGCTTAAATGCAGCCCTTTGGGCCAACAGGCAGGGCGTGTAGGTGGAGGCTCCAGGTGAGGCTGGTCTGGGCCATTAATGCTCTCACGGCCCTAGCAAATCCTTATGGAACATAATGTAGTATATCCCATACTGTAGCATGGAGCAGCATTCTCCATTTCTATAGGTTTTTGTTTGATTTTGTCACAAATCTGTTGACAAACAGTTTTTCAATAAATTCCCAAATCCTGGGATCATGGAATCATGACATGTTAAACAAAAGAGTAAAACCAGCATGCCTCTGTGCTTCTTATTTTGGAGAAACTTTTGAAAACATGTCCTGGCTGTCCCCAATATTGAATATTTCTTCTGAGGCTTCTGACTCTTGCTTTTTGAATCCCTGAGTTGGGCAATGCCAGCAAATGACAATGCTGGCCACCCCTGCCATCGCCATCCAAGTCCCCACTGTTGCTAGCATGCCTGGATACAGGAACGTGCAGCTGGAGCCCATTTGGCACTCCGCTCTATCTTTTGACTTTCAAAGCTCACTTCAACCATACAAAACTACCAAGAAAATGAACCAGCTGGTAATGGGACACAAAGGCTGACAATGGTGCCCAGTGGGACACAAAGGACACCCAGTGGGACAACAGAGTCCCTGGCTGAGCTCTGCAATGTGGGACTGTGGAAGGGGGAAAATCCCCCTTCACCCCCATGCTGGTTCAAAGGCTGGCGTTGAGAGGAAGGCAATTAGAGCTGCCAGTTGGCTTTTCCTGCTGCAGCTTCCCCTTTGTCACTTCTAAAAGACTGACAGCCCAGTAACGAGATGATAGTGTGGCTGAGCCCATGCCCCTGAAACATGCTGACTGCTCTCCCTGGCAGACAGATAGTGCCTGGACCATTCATTCAAGAGCCTGCCTCAGTTCATTTTCTAATTCCTTCTTTCTCTTTAAGCTACTCATACATCAGGACCTGATTCATTCACTCAGGCTGTTTCATTTGAGATTGTGCAAGTAGTTTGGGTAAAATTTCACCCAGACAACTTCTGTTGGTTTTGAATCATCAGACATAGAGCAGGAAAAAAGACATTCCCACAAGTGGGATAGGGTCTGTTTAAGCCCGAGCTTCTGTGTGCATTTCACTGCCATACTTCACAGAGATGATTATTCACAGCTTAGTCACTGGGCCTATTTACTTTGTAGATAAAGGAATAGCTCAGAGGTGCTTTTTCTCACAGTCTAGGAGCCAGCACACCTCTGAGCACAAAAATTCACATCAGTTCCTGCTAGCTAGCAAAACCAAACCTTGACAAGTTCTTTGTATAGGGATCTGCTCTTAACCAGTGGCTGGGCAGAGGCTGGGACCTCCCTGAAGACCTCTAGGTGCATCTTTTTTCCCTGCCTGTAGCAGGAAAATGTCAGGAAGACCCTTCAAGGCAGAGATCTTGCAGAACAGTACTGGGAAAAAGTCATATGGGAGAGCTTTTCCTTATGCACATGCGGTGAGTTAGCCTTGGCTAACAGCAAAACTCCCACCCAGCTGCCCACTCATTCTCCTCCCTCAGCAGGAGAAGGGGAGAAAATAGAAAAAAAACACGAGCGAGAAAGCTCGTGGGTTGAAATAAAGACAGGGAAGTCACTTACCAATTACTGTTGCAGGCAAACCAGCCACAATTTGGGGAAAATTACTTTAATTTGTTGCCAATTAAAATATAATGTAATTATAAATCTGCATAGTGGGAAACAAAAAAAACAAACATTAAACCAACACCTTTCCTCTCCCCACTTTCCCAGACTCAATTTCACTCCTTCACTCCAGACTCCCCTACCCACCTCCCTGCCCAAAAGTGGTGTGAGGGAGATTGGGGTCAGGGGGTCAAGGTCAGTACAAAGTGGTTTCTCTCTGCCGCTCCATCCTCCTCACCTTTCCTGTGCTCCAGCATGGGATCCCCACAGGCTGCAGTCCTTCGGGAAAAGCTCCTCCCGTGTGGGTCCTTCATGGGCTGCATTTTCTTCAGGAATATCCATTTGCCCTGGAGCTGTTCCCCCATGGGTTGCTGTGTGAATATGTGCTCTGGCATGGTCCCTTCCACAGGCTGCAGGGAGTATCTACTCTGGTATGAGTCTTCCACGGGCTGCAGAGAATATCTGCACCACCATGGAGCACCTCCTCCTCCTCTGACCTTGCTGTTCCTCTTTTGTTTCTCACTTTGTTCCTTCCTCCTCCTGCCATCTGACGTTTTCTGCCCTTTGTTAAATATGTTTTTACAGAGGCATCACCAGCTCAGCTTTGGCCTGTGGTGGGTCTGTTACGGAGATGACTGGAACCAGCACAAGGAAGCCCCTGACTTCTTTCCAGAGGCCACATCTGCAACCCCCCACTACGAAATCCTTTCTGCATTACACCCCGTACAGTATGGCAAGTTATATCCCCCAAATTCAGCTAGGGAAATGGGGAACTCAAGAAGGGAAAGGAACTCAAGAAGGAGAAGATTGAGATTCTGGAAGAACAAAATGCATGGGGTGCCCATGCAGGATGCTGCAGGTGGGAGGGGGTTGTGTGGGGGGGTGATATCTCGTGCTGCTGATTTCCAGTGTCTCTGCATTAGCCCCATTAGTGCCCATGACAAAGATTTTTTCTGGGCAGGGCTGGCCAACTAATTTAGCTGCAGAGAGCCTGCTGGGCGTTCTGGCTCACTGCTCCAGGAGCAGCCTGCCCCATGCAAAGTGCCTGTGATTGTGGCAGTGTGTGGCTGGCTCCAAACGAGCTGGAAATGGAGAGGGATGCAGTCATGCATGCCAGGGCGGTCCGGGACATGCACAGGTCTTTGCATTGATCTGCAGCTGAGGGGGTAGAGAAGCCTAAAAAGCCCTCAGACAGCTGTCTGTTTTGGTAGTTCCCTATCCTGCTGGGCTTCTGGGTGCTTTCAGGTCAAAGCTACTTCATGGGCTGACCTTCACAGCCTGGGGCTGTGTGACTTTGCTGTAACTGGTGTTATGAAACACAAAATCTTTTGTGTGCAGTCATTTATGTGCAGTATATGTTTGATCAGGCAGCAGGGAGGACAACTGCTCATTCCCTTCCTAGTTGTGTCTCTCCAGGTCAGAGAGATGCTCTGAGAGAGCAGCCCAGGAGGGAGAGACTGCCCTGGAAACCCGCTCAGGACAGAGCGGGCATGCTCTCTTCTTACCCCCCTTCTGATGCATTTTGAGGTTTCTCTAAGATAGGACCCTTCTCTCAGCCAGTGAAAGGCCATTCAGTTGCAAGGAGGGACTGAAAAACGTGAAGGTGAAACTTATGAAACACTGCTGAGCCGGGAAACACTGAGACTCCACCATGGTTGTGGGCACGCAGGTCCTTTTTTGGGGGGAAAGCACAGAGCCAATGGCTCTCCAAGAGAAAGTCAGGAAATATGGGGATAAGAAGTGAATTGCTGCAAATCATACTGAGTTGGAGACTGAAAATCTCTATTTTTTTTAATGAACTCTGCAAAAATGGAGTGAAAATGAAGAAGGTATGGGATGACAATGTGTAATATGTAAAGAGCAGGAGTTACCTACATGTGCAATTCTTCTCTTTGGCTTTGAGGGAAGATCACTGCACAGATTGTGAAGGAAAGCCTGGGAAGGTTGGTAGCAGGGACAGAAGGAAATACGAGTTCCCAGAAATGAGGATCAATAAAACAGTGAAGAGCTTGATCTACTCTAGTTAGTAAGGAGGTCACCTGCAGCCCCGTTCACCAAAATTTGGGCACAACTCTGGGACACAGGCACATGGCTGCATAGGCTCCACTTGAGTATTTTGAGCACTGGGCCGGTACTGGAGATACTGAAATGAAGAGATGGTATTGAAGAGAATACCTTACCTGTGAACATCTGAAGAAGACAATAGGATGGCAGGACCCCTGAGGTGCATAATCCCCCTGGATTTGGTGCATAAGTGGGGGCATGACCATGCCCTCCTCTTCGGAGAGCATTTATAGTGTACTTCCCATGGTAATGGCAGTTCATTATTAACATTTCCAGCTCACAGTGTGTTAAGGATACCCTCCTCCCCAGCTCCCCATTTTCCACTCTGCTGCATTGTTTGAGCCATGAAATCACCAGCAATACTCCCTTTTGGCTGCATCCCTGGACAGATGCTGCATTGCTTGAGGAGGGGTGAGGCATGGCCGATTAATCTGTGCTCAGAGAGGCTGACTGTTGGGATTAGTGCTTCAGATGCTCTTAACATCTGCAGCTCCAGGACAGCCCCAAATTCATCAGCACTGGAAGCCGGAGGGTAACAGCAAGCCTGGTAAGAGCTCTTATGGTGGGGGTTGCCTATTGAATTGCTGCTGCCAGGTAGCAAGACAAGAGGGAGATTTTATGGGAGAGGTGGCAGCTGTGCCATTATCTTAGCACTTCCAAATCTGTCATATAGTTTCTTGGCTGTGTCTGTGATTTCCAAGACTAAGGAGGGTGTTGTTGGCTGTGCAGAGGGAGCAAGGCTGAGAAGCCAGGGAGAGGGCTGAAAGGACCCTGCAGAGCAGGCACAATGGAAATGTGTCAGGCCTGAAAATCTCAAAGCTCCAGTTCCTTGTGCTTGGGAGGTGGCATAAAGATCACCATGGGCCCCGGCAAGTCCCAGAGCTTGGGTCCAGCCCTTGCAGTAAACACAAGGTGCTGCCAAACCAGAGGTAGAGAGAGGGAAGGTGTTACTGGGGACTTAACTCCTGTGGTTATTGTGATTTATCTCCCTATCCAAACCCAGTCCTTCCCTGCTGGTCTGCTTATCTGGGCTGGGCTTTGTTACTCTGGGCTTCCCTCCTTGCTCTGACTCCATTTTTTTCCTGCATAAACTTTTTGTTTCTCTTAATCACAGGGGTTTATGGGATGAGAAGAGACTTCTGAACAGCCATGGATGGGTTACAGCTGCGGGTAAGGCTCACCTCGTGCAAATCACAACCTTCCACCACCCTTCAGAGTCCTCAGGAGCAAGAAAATATCAGCTCCATCTATGTCTAGTGAGGCTGTTAGCTAGGAATGACTCCCTTGTCTATCACTGCAGGGGAACTCCAGGAAGCTGTTCAGGATTAAGCCCCACGAGTGCGTGAGCTCCTGGCTTAAGCTCCCCCACCTCCCCTTCCTGCAAACAGCCCAGCCTGCCCCCTCCCAAGCCCACCCAGAGACAGCGGCTGGAGGCATGCAAGGGCTGTCCATCTCATGAGTTAATCGCCTCCTGTTCAGATGTCAGGAGGAGATGAAGCTGCTATAAATAGATTGCGAAGCCCTCATGGTTTCAGCTGTGATTCACACACATGGCAGAGAAGCATTAGGAAGAATTAACATTCAATCGCTCAGGCACTTTCCTGAGAGCAAATGCCATTCTGTCCCTGTCACTTAGTCTCCTTGCCCAGGGGAGGTCAGCAGCACTTTCTGGAGAGTCTGAATGGGTCAAATGGACCGGGAAACCTGGAGCAGTACTGTCGGGGTGCTGAAAACGGCCACTTCAGCTGGAGTGACTGAGCAGCACCTGCCCATGCTAAAGCAGCTGCGTTTAGGAGCATGGCAAGGCAATCTGCTCCTGCCTTAGTGGGGCTGAGATTAGACGGTGTGGTTTTGTTACTGTACACACATGCTGAGATGCCTGAGAACAGCCTCTGGGACTGAGACGGTTTCTGGCAATGGTATGTACAGGGGACTGGGGCTCTTTCTTGCTCTTCCTAACTGGTGTTAAGATATGCCTCTGACTGAGCGGCTCGCAGGACCTGTGGTAGTCTGCCTAGATGAGCACGGTGGGGCAGGACAGCGTACCTGGGTGGTCTATGTGAAATTCCTATTTCTTCCCCCCACATCCTAATTTTTCAAAGCTCAGGGGAAAAAACGTAGCACACAGCTAACCTACCCATGGGAAGCTGTGTGCACTTGTTCCTGCATGTGTTTGCATTCATTTGCATGTGTCTAAGTGCTTGGTAGCCTTCCTCCCCCTGCATTGCTGTGTTTATGCTGTTAGCAGTGACGGTCACCGAGCAATGTACGTGAGATGGAGAAACCAGCTGAAAAGGGGGTGAGACCAGACAGGTCCTGGAGTGGGAAGTGTGAAGAGTCTGTTTGTCGGTATCTATCCATCTGTTTGTCTGACAGTCTCCCAGATACAGGGAAAGTGGTATTTTTCCTGAAAGGTAGCTTAGAGGGTAGAGCATCTCCTCAGGATGATGAATATTCCTCACACTTTTGCATATTTGGTGCCCCATCAATAAAAGAGAGATCCATGTCTCTAGTTGCATAGCATTGCCACGGTTTCCTTGCATAGCCACTAGATTATGGGTCAGAGAATGAAAGAAGCATTCAGGGCACTTGTTATCTACAAGAGGTAAAGGGGAGTTTGGACTAAAGGATGAGAGTTCGGTGTTGGTATCTTTGGGTCCTCGGTTAGTGGTCTAAGGAGTCTGGAGTTCACGAGATGAGACACATACCAGAAAATCTTTTCCTTTCACCCCACTTTTAGGGACCCAGGAATCAGGGTTTCTCAGTGAAGCGAGGAAAGAGGCAGAAAAATGGTGAGAGGAACTGCAGGTTGGTGAGGGAGTCACCTTATTATGATGGGACTAAATCCAAGAAAGTCACCCCATGACTACTCCAGGGCAAAGAGGTCCCTATCCCACTCCTTGCTGCAGGAAAACAGCATCTCATTGCAGCTCTAGGCTACATCCTTCAGCATAAACTGAAGCCTGCCAGCATGGAGGTGATTAAAGAGATCTCAATACACAGGTTTGTCCTTGTGTGGATATGATCTCCTGCCTACTAAGGCACTGTATAAGGTTGGTATATCTAAACCAAGCTAGTTTTGGTGTCAAAATGGCATTCCCCTACTTAGGAACACATGTCACTTAGGCTGATAGCTGGAATATGGACTGCGTGTGTGGTCTGACAGGCTCAGGTCTGAGTGGGTCTGCAGGCACCTGTATGGTCTTAAGCCATCTTTGAAGTCTTAATTATGTTATGGAAGAACCTGAAGTAAGCTGCCTTTGGAAATTTATGTGGGAATGCCTGAACAGGCTAAAGGGCTTCAGAAATAATTGTGACGTGTTTCTGTTATTATACAGAAAGTGGAATTGTAACCTACAGTTTCAGCAGGGGCTAGATTCCCCAGTTGGATCCTTACAGAGCCACAAAACCACGTACAAGTCTGGAAGTGGTTCTTCAGATTCCCTTCTTGTGAGGATAAGGCTCAGATGACTTGCAGAAGCTTTTGCATGAACTATCCTGTATCTCAAAAATGAAAAAAGGGCCATGTGGAAATCTAAAGGGAGTATTTCAGTCTGTCTATCCTACCAGTGAGTCCAGACAACCTGAAACAGCTTTGGAATGTGGACCATATTGGATGCAAATGGCAGGCCATATGTTTTACAACATTAATTGCCAAACTTTCAAAAGCACCCTATTGACCTCCTACAGTCAGTGAAAGAGCGCAGCTCATGCTTAGGCACCTAATCATTTATCATCTGTTCCTTGTTTTTCTTCAACATTTATATGGTAGTATCACCAACCTGGATGGTCTCCAGTGTTGTGAGATCTGCACAAACCCAAAATAATAGCCGGTTTCCCAAAACATGGCATCTATAAATGCCAAGCTTACAGATGGTACATGATATAATGGGAATTACAGGCACAAAATAGAAGGGTAAGGGCAAAACATGGTGAAAAATTCCATCATTCATCTATAAAAGCCGGATCTGCTCAGATGATCTGGCTGGTGGCTGCCACGCACGAATGCTGGACTCTGGAAAAAAGGGGTTGGAAAGATATCCAGGAAGAAGTCGTGACGGTTGAGAAGGGAGGAAATGAGAGTTGTAAACAGAATCCTGCCAGCCTGGGCTGATGAGATTCACCTGCAGGGAGGGGAAAAGGCAAAAGGAGTGGATGGTTTTCTTCTACAAGAACAACAAGGCCAACAAGGTAAGGAGAGTAACATCTTGCAAACCTCCTTGGAAGACAAGAAGTCATCTCTAGTTCCAGTTATGCCACTGTGATTTGGTATGCCCAGCTCTGATGCTGCAATAGTACTGGAATGTACCATGTCCCTGCAGTAGCTTTATTCTCTGATGTAGTGTACCTCTTTCACCTAGCTGGTATGCATGAGAGGTAGTTTTTCTCTCTTTGAGATCATGTCTTTTCTGCTTATAGCAGGCATCCAGCAGCCGGAGCCTCCTCAAGCTCACTGTTATGGAGGTGAAGTGGATTCATGTGTTGGTCATCTTCTTCTTCCTGTTGTCTGTTGCAATGACGGGCTGCTTTCTGTGGCAGTACAGCCTCCCCAAGGTGGAGCCCAGTGAGTAGCCATCTTTAAGCTTGACCATTGTTTGGCACAGTTGGACTCGATGATCTTAAAGGTCTTTTCCAACCTAAATGATTCTATGATTCTATGAAATTTGTGAGACCAATAAATGCCTTTCTCCCCATGTGGACATTTTTCCTCAAAGAGCATTTCCCCAAACAGTACACAAATTTACCTCCTCCTAACTGGTGTAAGGACACAGAGGACATGAACATTGGGTTGATGGAGTACCATGTAATTCTGCAGATGTCCAGAGAAGTTCCATTACTCCTGACGCTAACCTAGGTTAATTGATATACCAAAGAGACAATTTATTATACATTATCTATCTTTTTATTTAGCATCCTGTTGTAAAAGTCACTCCAGTTTAGAATGGATTTTGTTTTACACCTTACCATGTGCTTCAGCTTATGGGTTTGCTTCCTTTCCTATTCCCCTAATTTTAGATCTTTGAACTGGCTCGAGCCCCTGGTTCACACTACAATTCCCTTATGTTGACTGTAGAAAACTCAACAAATAGACCCAAGGCACTGTATGTGCAAGGATGAAATATGTACAGTGTAACTGATCAGAGTTTTAAGTAGCCCAAAGGTGGCATAAAATCCACGGTGAAGATGCCAGAGGTCCTTCATAGACGAATGTCTGAAAAGGTTTCAGACTCTACGTTTTTATCACAGACTATCAGAGGCTGCCTGTAGGCTCCTGTGTATCCATCCCCATTCATCTGTAAGTTTTCATAGTGCCAGTTATCTTCTCATCTGTATTTCTAATGCTTCATGCTCAGTTGTTAAGTGAAAAGATAAATAAGCATTTTGTTTACAACTTACAGAGCAGAGGAGCTGTGTTTATGAACACCTTGGGATCAAGTGGGAAAATAGTGCCTCCAAGTAAGAAAGTTCCCATCTCTCACTGAGTTTAAAGATCTTTGCTTGCCACAAAAAATTAAGATATGTCTCTGGCATATGCAGGGTACAGCTAATTCAGAAGACAGCTAATATCCTAGGTATGCAGCCTATCAACTGTTGTTACAGTGTTAGATTTCTGGTGGCACTCACAATTCACTTCTACATCCATTTTCTGAGGTTACGATATGCATGGGACAGCTCTGTCCTCCTGAACCCAAACTCAGACTTTCCCTTAGACACGGGGTGGGGCACTTTCATGGGACTAAACCCACTGTCAGGTACCCTGCTGAGTCTTCTGTAGTCCCAGTTCCTTACTCTGCCAGGTTGCGGAGTCAGTTGAAGCCTATTGCAGGTCCTGTCCATCCTGTGTGCTATACTGTGTTGGAATAAGGAATAACAGAGCACAGTGTCTTCTTCAAGTCCTGTTTTATGTGAGACAGAAACAACTCAAGATTGTCTCTGCCGATGCAGAAGTGTCCTTCAGCTTGTGTCCACACAAGCAAGAAAGCTAGTGCTGACTGCTGGTTAAAGCTTGTTAGTGTGTCTATTCAAGTCACATATGCTATCTTGGAAATGTTTTCCAGGGCCATCTGTGATGGAAGTGAGATCAGAAGCTGTGCAGATGTGCCCCCGCTATCCTGAACCAGTACCGCTGGACCACCCAATACCCATTCTGAAGGACGCATTGGAGAAGGTCTGTGAGGAGAAGGGAACAGAGGGAGACAGAGCTCATGACTGTGTTTCCAAAGGTGTAAAGGGGAGAATATGTATTTTGCCCCTAAACATCTATGGGGAAGGAGGTGGGAAATTGAGGAGGTGGAGAACATGTGAGTCTAGAAATGGGTATATAAAACTCCTTCACTAAACATACAGAACAGGTCAATAAGCAGTTATCTTATCCAAAGGGTAAGCTATGATGAAGAAACATTATTACTTGTCCATCAGAAGGTCTGGTGAGCATACATCAGCACAAAATGATGGCTCTTGGCATCTTGTCTACTGTTAGGCAGCCCTCATGTCCTGGAAAGTAGATGACTCATGTAACTAGTTCCTATTCATCAGTGACTGCCAATTCCCTGTTTTATTGCTTTGCTGCCTTTCCCCATGCCACCATTTAAAAATTAAAAAGCTGCTTGTAGGTAACTTCAAGGAAAGGAATGGAGGGGAAGGGGAAGAGGAAGAGGAAGGGGACCTGAATCTGAATGAAAGAGAGACCTGCTTTTCCCCAGGATGATTTCAGGTCTCTGAAATCTTAGCACTGTCTGAAATTCTGGTAGG
Source organism: Platalea leucorodia (assembly GCF_965183815.1). Classification (NCBI taxonomy): domain Eukaryota; kingdom Metazoa; phylum Chordata; class Aves; order Pelecaniformes; family Threskiornithidae; genus Platalea; species Platalea leucorodia. Next base: position 9,623,136 of record NC_138839.1, read on the forward strand.
CTCTATTTGCAATATGGAAATACTGCAGCATTGCCTTGACTGTGTGGACCTTAAGGACAGCCATGCTCTGACAGGACACTCCTGATTTTGTAGATCCCTCTCATTTGTCTTTTTCTCATGAATAGCTTAATTAGTCATAATAGAAGCTGTCCCACAGCTCTAATCATCCTTTTTACCCTTCTTTGAATCTTTTGCAGCTCTAGCATACTATTGTGGAGATGCGGAAAGTCAGTACCGCATACAGTATTCAAGGTGCAAGTGGGTCAGGGATTTATACAGTGATAGAATGGTATTTTCTGTTTTATTTTATGTTACTTCTCTAATAATCGCTCATATTTGATTTACCTTTTTTGCTGCCATAAGGCACTGAGCAAATGTTTACATAGGAGCATCCATCATAGCCCTAAGGTCTTGTTCCTGAGTGATAATGACCAGCTCCCTGCCCACCTGTGTGTATGTGGTGTGAAGTTAGGGTTGTTTTCCTGCATGCACACCACTTTATCTACACTGACTTTCAATTGCTATCACTTCACATTCACTTTTATGAAGTCTCTGCTGCTGTCTCTGGGGTTACTGTAGAGAGGTAGCTTATTGTTCAGTTAGGATTAGTCAGAGAGGTGAGGGAATGTGCAGAACATTGAGTGTCCATCAGAGAGTCATCTAACCTCCCTTCTTTGTGCTCCTCAGAAATGAAGTATCCAAACACTTCTCTGAAGTAGGCTGGTGAAATGATTCCTATTTTGCAGATGGCATAAGGCACAGAGAACCTGAACACTAGGTGCATAGGAAGACATAGGTATTTGAAGGGAGCTTAGGCACCAGCACCTCAAAAGCATATCTTCAGATGCCCTTGGGTTCTGTCTAAGTCTGTGGACACTCAAACCCACACTAAAGATCTTGCACTACCTGAGACAAACTACCATCGTGTGCCAGGCCAGGAACCGTGGACTCTGGACATTACCAGATGCGATGATTATATTGCATACAGGGGAGGACTTTTTCCTAGCCCACGGCAGCTTGAAATAGGAGAGTAACATTCACTCACGAATGAGGCTTAAGGAAACGTTTCTCTTCTAAGGGTAAATACTTTTGCTTTTCAGAAAGGCCTACATTTTCCTCGGAAGAGTCTTGCTAGTGGCGAAATCCAAATGCTGAGTATTGGATTCAATGACACTCGAGTCTAGAAGAGCATCACATATTTCTGTCAACTTTCTGCAGGTCCAGGCAGGTCAGACTCCCTCTGAGAATACTCTAAGGAGGACCATGCTTGCTGACATGAGACCAGTCTGTTCTCTGGAGGTGCTGATGTACCTAAGCATGCTAGAATGGCCACTGGCACGTGGGGAGGGGAGGGCAAAGAACTGCTACAGAAGGACTTCTCACAAGTTGGATGTTTCCACTGCTGGCTGTCAGCGCACCTCACCAGTCCATCCAGTGAAGAGGTTTGGAGGACGTGACTTGGCTTGGCCTTTCTTGTCTCAGATGCTGGGCTTGGAAGGCCATTTCTTATGTCTTAACCTTTCTGTGCAAAAGACAACTTATGCATGATGATGACATAGCTTTGAAAAAGTCATAAAAGAGCAAGACCAATGCATTCTGCTTGCAGGAGGTGGGTGGAGTACAGCTGGCTGATTAGGTCTACACAACCTGGCACAACAGGCAGCAAAGAGCAATCACAGCTCTCTAGTTTCTCAGTGCTGTTTCTCAGATTGCAGTTTAAACAGGAGTCTAAGCTCCAGCATGTTTCATGGAATGAAAAGTCTCATGGGATATTTGAAAAGTCTGGATCTTTTTCTCATACATCTTTGAACGTAAAATTCTAGTGCAAAGAACAGATATGCACAGTACAATTTAAAAAGGAAGAAATCACAATTATTAGGTTTTAGCATTTGTTTTTAATCATATAAGCATCATAGGTATTACAAAGATGAGCACCACATTCTTCTACATGGTGGACATGTAGACTGAAAGAAAGATACTGGATAATTCAGCATAAGCAATTCAATGGAACAGTACAGTTAAAATATTTTCCTTTGCCAAAACACATTTGAAAAAAATCACTCTTGAGTGCTTGGAAGTAAGGAGGGCTGATGGTCTGGGTCTTCTACTGTCTGTTACGGACTAGATGCATTATAAGACTCCATTTGGAAATTCATAATTTCCCATCATTCTCCAGGTAGATATGATGCTGCGGCAAAAGATTCGTAGCTCTGGTCTCCCTGCCATGTCTGCCATTGTTATCTACAACGACACTGTGCTCTGGACAGGCAACTTTGGGAAGAAGAATGGTTCAGACCCGTCTTCAGTGGTGCCCAATGAGTACACTATTTACAGGTGAGACGGCTGTATCGCTGGTATGAGAGCTAGAAAAAGAGCAGTTGCACATATGGAGATCTGATATCTGGGAATAGAGCCACTGTCACAAACCACATCTTCTACTGGCTCAGGTCCACTGCAGAAACCTCTTCTGGGTTACACTGAAACTTTGTGAGACAATGCTTCAGCTAGTCCCTAAAGTATCATATGCTTGTGGATTACTGAGTTGTTTACTTTGGATTTTATTTTTTTTAATTTTTAATTTGATCTGACCATATTTTAAATTGGAATAGCAGTGACCATCCTGAATAACCTGAAAACTCCTTACATAGGAATGTCTCCATGCTTCGAGGAGGCCTAGGGCACAAATCTGGAGACTGAGAGCTAGAACAGATTTTATGAACAGCGAGGAGGCAGTGCCATAGGATAAAAAAAAGTTCAGTCTAGCAAAAAATGGGGTTTGGAAAGAGTATCTGCTGAACACATAAAGTAGACCTGTATGCATATTCATTCTTGCAGTAAAGTCAAAGCCATATTGGCCATTATTTTTTAGATTAAGATAGAATCAAGCTCTTAGCGTGTGTTAAAAAAAAAAAAGAAGTACAAAGGAAGTATTTGCTTCCTTCTATTTTCAGTGATTTGTAACTGTGCTATATATGAAACTTATGGGCTGCACTCAAATGCTGCCCTCAGAATAAACAATTTTGGAAAGTTTCAGCAGCTGAGATTACCTGTTTTTTCCCCCTCTGCATCATGGTAAAATGACGTTCTGATATTTCCTCATGGTTTAAGTTGGAAAGGTCATTCAGTTCCAACCCCCCCGCTATTGGCAAAGAGAGTAGAACCCGTCCCTGGGTGGGCTTGAACCACCAACCTTTCGGTTAACAGCCGAACGCGCTAACCCATTGCGCCACAGAGACTCTCCTGGCAAATTTTTTGCCACTTGGAATAGTTTATAGTGGCAACCACAATGGTATCTGATTGACTTCAAACCTCTGACTTTCATTCTTGATTAATGAAAACATTCTTGGCAAATGTTTTTGCTCTAGGCTGTCTTGTGCCGGTCCAAGAATTTCACCTCTAGTGGTACGATACAAATGCCCCTGGCTGTCCCTCTTAATCATGGCCCTGTTTCCAAAACCCAGCAAAATAGAACTGGAGTCCTATTCCAAAAGACATTTTGTAAATTTGACTCTGTTCTGAAGCCACCCAAATATCAACTCTGAATATGAAATGTAAAACTTTATGGCATTTTAACCTTAACATTCCAGTAAACTACTTGCAACTTGTTATGGTATTTACTAAGCAATAATTTACGAAACATGTCATCTTATGAATACTAAGTTAACAGAAAAAGTTCTGTAGCCCCCTGCACTATTGGGGAGATATTACTGAAGGTTATGTTGCAGTCCATAAAGGCCCGAGTTAAGGAAATTAATTCAAGCTTCTTACCTGCACTTTAGCCATTCCTTCTGAACTACCAAAGGTGTTGCATGTAAAGCTACAGACAGTGGGTCAGTTGGGTGATCTCATGTACTGACCATCTTTCCTCTTGATTCATGGGTTTCTTAATGCTTAATTTCTATAAATGTTTGTTCCTTAACAGAATTGCCAGTGTCTCCAAGATCTTTCCCACCATTATGTTGTACAAGATGTGGGAGGAAGGAAAAGTCATGTCTCTTGATGACCCATTGGAACGTTATGCCCAGAACTTTGTTATTAAGAACCCTCTGGGAAGGCTCAAGGAATCAGAACAGAGATACACAGCAGATGGGCTGATTTTTTTTGAAAAAGGCTCAATGCCACTTAAGCCATCACCTGTCACCTTGCGCAGAATGGCCAGCCAGCTCTCAGGTGAGACAACACTGCTACCTGCTTGCCCTCTGCCCACCACTGTGCCACTTGAAAGAGACCACAAAGAGAACATACCATATGCCAAGGATAAAAAAAGGTTGCTGTTGAGGCCATTTCCCAGTACAGACCCTGCACCTTTGTACTTCCCAGAGGTCAGGCAGAACCCTTGGAAGGAAGTTGTCAGCAGCTTCATGAAGTGCTAAAAGGAAACTCTTGTCCAGGCCACCTGCTAGGAAAGGGGCCAAGCTGCACTGTGGGCTGGGGAATTGTTTTTCCCATGCAAGGTGAATATGTATTTCTTTCAACACAGTAGCATGACCTGAAATCAGGCTCCAATTGCATAACAGTTGTTTGTACTCCAGCCCAGAGTGCTCTCATTTTTCTGAGATGTAGCGTTGAGGGTCGAAGTGGCACCAAACCTCTTTGCTTTGAGCAGATAGACCTTGATCACTGAGCTAAATTTAGCTGTCAGTGTGGTTCCTGATCTGGGATTCCTGAGCTATTAATAGCTTTGTACTTGCTGGCAGAAGACTATTAATCTGCTGCTACCTTCATAATTGGGTAACTCTTACATTAAAGTAGAAAGAGCTCACAGGACTCAGGAGAACTTTAACCTTTCTCAGAAATAAAGCTGCTAATACTTGACTCAGGGATTCCAGAATTTAATGCCAAAGAGCATGTGCTGATATCTCATGTGGCGTTTTGATTAAACTCTGTAGCATCTGCATTATTCCACTTTGGAATAAATGCCCTGAAATTAGGACCTAAGATCAAAATAGCATGTAGGCAAATTGCAGTACCTCAGGATAGGCTATAGCATCACCTGAAGCAAGCCAATATCAAAATAAGCATTCTCCAAAAAAGAATGATGTGACTGAAATCTGGAAACAAACAGACAAACAGCCCAAAGTGGCCAGTGGCAGGAGGAGGCAGAAAGAAATGTGTGTGCGCAAACCTGCCCAGCCCCTCTCCCTGCAGACAAGGTCTTGCTCTACCGAGCCTGATGATGTCCTCAGGGGCATCAACTCTGCCTGGTCCCCTCTGATTCTCAGGAGGACCTGAAGCTGGTCTGCTGCTCCTTGCAGGAGCAGCGTGGGCTGGTGCTGCAGCTCCCAGCCCTGCTGCAGTTCTCTGTCACCTGGTGAGGTGTGAGGTATGCCCTAGAAATACTTGCAGGAAGCATATGTACCTGGTCATAGCATAATTGCTTGTGATGTGCAGCCATTCCATTGCTTCTATCGCTGTGCTGGATTTGTGCCCCTGCTTAGCTGCTTTTACGTTCCTGTATCTTTTCTTTTTTTTAGAATGTGGCCCAAATTTCCCAGACCACACCAGCAGGACACACCAACCAGTTTGGTCCCTGACAATTTAGTAGAAGGAGAAGCACAGTTTCAAAATCCTGCCTGAAAAATTAAATGAATGTTGAGGTCACATGTTACATTTCCTTTCTGTCAAAAACCAAAAAGGAATAGGTTCTGCTTAGCTTCAAGATCAAAGCCACTGCATGACATATTGTAAAGTGTTTTTCATCTAAATTCTTCCAGTGGAAACTGATCTATAATATATCCTCATTATCTGGGCTTTTCTACCTTGCATATTACAAAAGTAACTCCAAAGATTTTTCTTCTCAACACTTGATGGGTACATTGCTAGAGGGAAGTTTCAGCTTGTTAAGACTATGATTTTCAAATATATATGAATGACAGTATGAGATGCTATTGTAAATTATTAACAGCATGCTTGTCACATCAATTAGCAGCCCATGAGATATAAATCAATGACTGTGGATTTTCTGTTATGTTCACACATTCTCTGGTTTATCATTGCTAGTGAACCTCAAGAGAGACACTGCACTGCTGGCATGGTGCTGGTGAGCTGTCCCAGTGGTGCAACATTTTTTTGTTGCCATTGTGGCAAGTAGGAAATGAAGGAGCCCATTGTCTACTGGAAGATGCTCAGTGCTTCTCTTGTCTGGTCATTAAGCTGCACAAATAACCACACACCACAAGCAGAAAAAATACTCTTGTTCCAGTTCAAATCCCAAGGTCAGGGCAATTCAGAAAAACATGTGTTGCTGCTACAAAAGAATAGGGCCTCATTCAGCTTTGCCATGATTAAGCACATGCTCACTGAGCAGATGATTGCAAGTCATTTTTCTGTCATGTCCCCTTCCTGATTTTCTCCTAACCTCTAAATCAAAGTCAGCTGTAAACTGCAATGAGGATTTCATTCCAGATGTAATCCAAGTTCTGGACTTGGTGAGCCATAAATCCTGTGCAAAGGAGCTGTGGCATTTTAAAAAGTCCTGGCCAAAAGTTTTTAGGGAATCCATGTTCAGTGTCGTGGAATTAGAAGTGAAAAGAACTTCAGATTTCTACCTTCAAAAACCCTGAATAAACGTTGCTAAATCTGAAAAAAAAAAAAGCTAGAAATACTTTAGGCCAAGCCTGGAATGGTTCAGAGAAGTTCAAGCCGTCTGTAGCAAGGCATAAAGAACAAAAACCTGTTTAAAGGGGCTGTTGCACACCTTTGGAGTCAATGGAATACAGTCACATGGAAATACGGACAGGGGTTTCCCCATCACCCAATATGCCCTTCTCTTCCAAAATGCACTTGGGGATACAGGGGTTTTTTAATCATTCAGCAAGGTATTTTTACTGAAATGTAGCAACCCAGAGTTTGTGCTGGGGTAGGACTTACATTACCCAGATTCAGTGGTCCATGACTTGAATAGTGTCCTGCAGTCCAGTATGAACAGGTCCTTGCAGCATATTTGCAATGTGTATAAAGCACATGTGTGCATCATTGTTGTTTCCATCTTGCCATTGAATCTTGCCTTTTGCTCACTCTTCACCAGACTCAAAGTTTCCTGGACACTGATTTGTCTGAAATTGTTAACTTCCCTTTTCCATGGCACAGGTCTGCCCAGGAGGCTGCGATCTACCAGCCTGCTGTGGAAGGGCAATACGCAAGATGCTCTAGCTCTCCTGAAAGACGATGTCTTGGTTGCTGATCCAGGAACCAGGTCAGATATGTTCACTTATGAGCTTTTGGTCTGGTTTTTTTACCCACTGATATTAGCCCCCCCTGCAGTCTCCATGGCCAATGGCTAAAAGAGCCATTCCTAACGGGAGCTTCAGCCATCTACCCATACACCTGTCTTAGGCTGGAAAGAGTGACTGCTGGAGGTGCCGGTGGTTTTTTTTAAAGTGTATAGAGCCTGAGTGAGAAGCCTAGATGAGGCAAATTAAACTGCTATAGTTAGGTCCAACGAGCCTTAAACTGTGAAAGATGCAGATTTTCAAAAGTGGAAAGGCATGTTAATTTAATCGGTTTAAATCATCATAGATTTTGCTTAAAATCATGCTATGTCTGTAGTGATTTTCATGTCTTTAAATTATCTGTAAGTTCTATTAATGTTTGTTACAATTTATATAGCCTGTTAAAAGTCTGTTACCTGAGTTGCAAACACTCAAAAATATGAACAGGATCCAGTGGTGAGAGAAAACTTTCTAAGTCTGCAAAATTTTTATGCTCACCATTAAGATACATAAGGACATTCACTCATAGTCTCTCAACCCCTTATTACTTGACATACTGATAATTTAAACTCTGTCTCCTTGTTCCTGGATACACTTCACAGCTAACAGATCATTCTTCCTAAAGGAAATTCCCATTCATTGATATAGAAATTCTAATCTACTTTTCTGGGTATGTTGAAATTCAGCTCCATTTCAGATATAAAATTTTAGATCCAGAATGTATTTATTCTTGGGGTAGAAATACATATGTTCATCGTGCTTTTATTCAGCTAGGTGCGCTGGAAACGTTTGAAATGGTACCAAATTTATGATCTAAATAGGCCTCAGTGAGATGTGTGTCTTCATACAATTAAAATTAAAAAAACAAACAAGGTTGAAAACACCATGAATTTTGAAAATGTGTTTGAAAAAAAGTTGCCCGATCATGTCTTCATGTCATTAAACTTCATTCGAGTATAAAGACTTAAATCACTTTATGGATATTAAAGACTGAAGCACTCAGGTGTCTTTAATGACTCAACATTGCTGGATGCTGCTTTGCAGACTTTTAAGTGCTTTTTAAGTGCTTTTACCATCTTAAGGTAGCTTAGGTGCTTAACTGATTATATCATGTTAAGTCTCTGAAGAGGCTTACCTGGGATTTTGAGACCTTTAAGGTAAACACCTGTAACTCTCAACTCTGCTCTTAAAAAGAATGGATATATTCTTTAGTGAACAATTCTAAACAATAAGTCAGGATATGCAAATATATAGGTTTTTGCATAAAGTTTATTTTTAGTTTTCCATCTCCAGCTCTCTTTCAGTACATAGTGGTTAAACAGCTCTGCTGATGTTCCCATAAGAAATTTATCTTTCTTGACTTAACAACAAATCAAAGCAACAACATTCAGTTTTTCTCTGTCCCTTCTTCATCTCTCCTCTCTCTTTAGCATGTCATCTGATAAAATGAGAATTTTTCTCCAGAGAAGAGAGACCTAGCCACTGGTTTTGCATAGTCTTACCACACTGTATCACTGAGGTAAGGCTGCTCCAGATATATTCCTCTTCCTTTTCAGATGCCACTACAGCAATTTGGCCTTCTCACTGATGGCACACGTGCTAGCTGACCATGCAGCTGAGGGGCAATACCAGCGCTGGATCTCGGAGAACATCCTAGACCGCTTGGGCATGGAGGACACTGGCTTCGACATCACACCACCGATCCGCTCCCAGATGGCTGTGGGTTTCTACAGCAGCCGGCAGCCGGCCCCTCTCTATGACCTCGGCTGGTACAGGCCTTCTGGCCAGATGTACTCCACAGCTGCCGACCTTGCCAAGCTGGCAATGGTCTTCTTAGGCACCTACCACCGTCGTCTCCTAGAGCCTGACACCGTGAAGACGATGCTGACCCCTCTGTTTAAGTGCTCCACTGAATATTTTGCTAACAAGACCGGCACGCCCTGGGAGATTAATGAGCAATTGGGATATGATGTCATTAGGAAGGACGGAGACCTGGACGGTTATTCAGCTACCTTCTCCCTTATTCCCAAGCTCCGCCTGAGCTTCATTGTGCTGATGGCAGGGCCCAGGCCTCAGGGTAGAGATATTGTAACTCAGACATATGAGTATCTTATTCCTGCCATGGAGACAGCGTTCAGAGAGGCAGAGAAAAGCTTGATTCCTCCTCCAAGTCCAGGCCCTTATGTTGGCTACTATACCTATTCCAACCTGACTTTCTACGAGATCAGAGTTGGACCTGGTGGGGTGCTGGTCATGCAGCAGTTTGGGCCTCATGTGGAAGAGCTGATTCCTGAAAAGTACCGGACAATCAAGCTCCACCACCTGGAAGATCGTGTTTTCCAGGTTGTTTTTGACAAGGAGTTCCCATGTGTTCTGCACCTGGGCTCTGCCTCCATCTCACTGGAGACCCAAAATGGGCAGCTCTTTAACTTTTATCCATTCGATCGCAAGGGTTTGTCTCCTGGCTTTGATGCACCAGGGCTGAACACATACAATGTGGTCCGTGTACTTCGTAAACCTGTATTCTATAGCTAAATGTCCCCTCTACTTTTCTGACTAATTCTGGGAGGTGGCTCCAGATCTGTGTCTTACCAGACTCTCCTGTCTGTGTGGCTTTATGGATGCCATTTAAAAGGGAAAGATAGTGGCAAAACACTCTTTTGCCCAAAAAATATGTCGTGTCCCACTTCTAAAATGACTTTAATGGCTTGTGATTCCTGGCAGTGCACAACAGGCCAGTTAGCAACTGGGGATGCCTGCAGAAAAAAGAGGTGCTGGATGGATGGTGTTTGGATGCCATAACAAAAAGCCGAGCACTTAAGTCTCCACAGTTATATTGTCTGTTTGATGACCATTGTGGTGATTGACTGGTGTCATCAAAGGGCTGAAAATTTCCTGTGTCTCTCAGAAAATATCTCTTCTTCAGTCCAAGGGTTTTTCCAGGGGTCTTCAGGAGCCCATCTACCATGAACAAGATTCCTCACCTGGGTTTGCCAAAAGCATTATGTGCTAGAAAATGGCACCAGCCTGATACCAGGCCCTGTTTGTGATACCTGGGAAATGAGGGTCCACTTCTTTCCTAGGACACAAGAAGGAAACTGTGAAAAGAGCAAACAGCAATGTGGTTATGTCTTGGCTCCAAGGATTTCTGCAAAAGCAGTGGTCACACAAAGGATATCATAGCACTTAAGTATAGAAGCTGAAGCTTACTCCTGTGAGCAGGGCCTTATGAACATATACGGGTATATTCCAGCTGGACTCAGGTTTGTGACTATCTCAGTTTATAGGCAAGTGTGGCATTTAAGTACAGGAATGCACGGGAATCTTTATGTGTGTTTTGGGCAGGGTGTCTGTATGGATACGTACGCATTGCGTTTATGCAGGTATGAGGGAGGATGTTAAGGGAAAGTCCATTAGCCTGGGGAGCACTACATTTAGGACAGGTGCACCTGCAAGCAATCTGCAAAGCCACAGGTGCATTTTCTTCTTCCTTCTTGTGCTCACTCAATGCCAAGGCAGGCAGACAGATGATGTGTCATTAATGGCCAACACCATATCACTGTGATGGGAACAGTGTCAGGCACAAATGCGAGGCAGGGCAAGTACCACTGACTGAGGAGCCTCGGCTCCTGCAATACTGCTTCAAGTTTAGGAGAGTATTGTGATTGCAGTCCTAACTGGAGCCTGAAATAAAAGCAAGTAGAGGGTCAGGGAAAGGTAACTCTTACCTTAAAATGAATAGCTTAGCTGCAGAGTATGGCAATGGCTGTACAGCATGGCAATCTTGAAAGAAGTGCAAAAGAGTAAGCATACTAGCATAATCAAAGACCCTTCGAAGTGCATGTTCTCCCATACCATAACTGGTATTGGATTGGATCCTCTTGCATACTGACCTACTTCTGCTTCTTGTCCACACAGAGTCTTGAAAGCGGACATGTCTCAGAGAGGATGAGAAAGTAAATCTCTCTGCTTCCTTCTCCCTTGTTGTCTCTGTTTTCACTCTGTGTGCAGTTCTTCAGCTTCAGTTTTGAGTAGAGAGACCATCACTGAAGGCCTAGAAATCTATGATTCGCAAACTCGGTTCCCTGCCTTTTTTTTCAGACAATTTCAGTTCCCTGATAAGCGTATGAAATAATGTAAAACTTGCCTTACAGGCAGTCATGGTTGCTGCTGTATTGGTTTCCTCTGGACTTTGTAGGTGATATTACATTTCATACCTTGTACAACCTTGTATGTTCAAGTATTTAATCTGGGCTATAGCAACAGCAATAAACTGTATGCAAATTCTTGCTGGTGTCATGTGTGATCATGCCCAGAGGTATGTGTGCAGGCAGACAGGTTGCACTATGGCTGATTTCCTGTGGAGGTGCCTACACGCTGTCCTGGCATGCCTGACACAACAGTGCTTTCTGGGCTTTGAGCTAACAAGATGTAATGTCTGATTGCAAGATATTTGAGTGGTCTAACCCTGGTCTTTTTGAGTGAGGGCTAAGTGCCAGTTTGAGGCTGTTCTTGCTTTGGAACAAAAGAACAAAAGAACAAAAGAAGTAATTGTTTACCCATCAGCTACCTTTAAAAGCTTCCAAGAAAAATTATGATTTATATCCCATGTCACTCACTGGTCAGGATGAAACACCACACTGGACTGTCTTCATCTGTCTGATGGAGAGGTTAAGATGTTTTACTTTTCCGTCAGTAACGCAGACACTAACAGGTCTTTCCTTTCCTAGCGAGTCACCCTCAAACCTGTACACTAACACTTTTTGGTGCTCTTGTTCGTTCCCATAACAGTAAAGTACAGCTCTTTGCTATTCATAGCGTGAACCCACACCTGCAGTAAAGCTCATCTCACCAAACCTTGGGTCACCCTGGGAAGGTGAAGAAGAGCTTCCTGCACTGCCCCTTTGTGTGGGCAGGAGAGCGTCCTTACCTGGTATAGAGAGGAGAAAGGAAACCTTGGGACGCTTGTACAGAGGATTTGGGAGAGGCTGTGTGTGGCAGGCAAGTGGAGTTTTGGAGGACCCCAGCCATCCACGGAGAGCAGCCAGAGTTACAATGCTGAGTCAATGCTACAAACACAAAAGTCCGATTTCTTTCTGTCCTTTCATGCCTGACAGTATCCTAAGAAGAGCAGAACCAGCTTCTGTGACCTGATGTGACCTGACTCACGTTAGCAGGTGCTTTATACCAGCTTTACAGTTCTTTATAAACTTTCCATTTTAATACAGAATCTAAGTTACCATTCTGAGTATTTTTTTTAAGATTTGTGTATGCTTTTTGCTGAATTAAAAAATATCCCAAGGTTATTTCATCCATGTCAGAGACTGGCTCCAACAATAGGTAAAACAAACATGTACAAATCTACCCAGCTGCTCACTTTTCACAGAAGTGTGTGTTTTAAAAGGTCACTAGATGTGTCTGCAGCAGCTTATAGAAACAGTGTGCTTAAAAATGTTTTTATAAATAATCATCAGGGAACCAAACAAATAGAATATGCTTCATTAGCATTCCCAGCATCAAAAAGAGACAAGAACAAAACTTATTCATTGGTTCAGGAGACCAAATTCTGCTCTAAGGAGCACTGGTGAAACCACATAATATCATAATAGTGTCCCTGAAAACTGTATTTAGTCTACAAGTTAAAAGGCTCTAGGCCACTAAGAATGAGATTAATCTGGCAAAATATAAACAGCTACATCTGAGCTAGCCCCTTTAAACTCCTTTCTACTCATTGAGATTTAATGACTCTAGTCATTATAATGGATTCATCTCATCTTAAAGCACATATTTAGAATAAGTTGATGAATCACACTCTATGAGTGCCCAGCCTCCAGTTGGCTGAGAAGCACCCAAACCTTGCTATCACAAGCAAATCTTCAGTTAGAAGTGAAACACTCAGAATGTGCCTGCTAGGTAAGGGCAAGTTCCCAACTTGTTGCATCAACATTGTGCTGAAGACCTGAAGTTCACTGATTAGCAGGCCCAAAGCAGAACATGGTGATGTTTGTTTTGGTCCCATGCTAACATAACATTAGTGAAGACAACTTCTTCCCTTTTAGAAGAACTCCACCTTCAGGAATATTAGCTCAAGCAAGGATGATATCAAGCTTCAAGCTTCAACCTACATTTTGAAACCAGCAATTTATCCCTACATGCTTTTCTTTGTACTTCTCCTCAACCAGAGCAATGTGGCCCAGTTGTTTACTGGACAGCATCTTTGAAGAGCTTTTCTGTTTTGCTGATGGGAGTAAGATGATGTGTCTATCTGCCTGCAACCACCACCAGAGCAGGACCCAGAAAACAAGGATGAAGTCAGGCTAGCAAGGACTGGGCCTTGGTGTCAGTCTGAAAGTTTATTAAACACTAACTCCAGGATCCCTGTTTTCCTCCTCAGAAATGTATTGATGTTCTTGTCACAAAGGGATGTATTAAGCTCTTGTGATGTAAAGCATAAGCTTTTTGACTTTTCAGTTCCATAGGAGCTTGTAGGAGTTGTTTAAAAAGAAATGTCAGCATCCACCCTTTAAGAGAAGAGATTAAGAGAGCTGCTGGGTCAAAGCCAGTCACTGTCTCCTTCTCACCCATGTAGTGAATACCAACTTCACAGTTAGCAGGGAAGCTTCAATATATATTGCTATTAGGTGCGATTCTCACTCTAGATAAGGTCATGTATACTTCAAAATGCAAAGGCTAGAAGCATGTTTGCAAATTTAATCCTTTCTTGTCCATTCACTTCTGCCTTTATGAAGAGTCTGACATATCGTGACTTGGTTTACAGAGCTGCAGATCAGCAGTCACGAAGAAAATAGATGCCAGAAAATCTCCAACACTGTCTCCAGAGAAGTAAGGCAATCTCCATTTGCATTTAATAGGCATTTGTGCAGCCCAGCTGAGCATGAGCTGTTGGCTTAATGTGACAACATCTCTCTGTAGGGCTCATCCTTGCAGACATAACAGTAGTATATCACCAGCAAAGACAACTCGTGCTTTAGTCCACCAGGTAAAATCTTGTGTTTGCATGAAAGAGCTCTTAGTATCAGGCCTGTCTTACTTTTGGGCTCCTGATCTTATGACTGTGGAAGACACACTCTGTGGGCAGTTTCCAATACCAGTAAGAGACATAGCTATTATCCGAAGTCCAGTGTCATAATGTGAACACTGCATTCAAGTGAAAAGCATCTTGTAGTGGTGTCCCGGCCTTGCAGTGAATCCCAGGGGAGGGGGAGACTGCACACCCAGCTCAGCAGCAGAGCAGTAGCTGCTGGACTTGGCAGTAGCTATGGAAATGAGAGAAGAGGCTGTAGATGATACGACTGATGTCAGAACTCAAGTAGAAGAAGATCCTTGGCAGGATGTGGACACCCTGGAAGATGATGTGCACCAGGTGTGCCCAGAGGACACCAGAGCTCCACAGCAGCCTCTCTGCCTGAAACACCATCCGGCATGTCATGAACATCACTATCATGACACGTGCAGGCAAGAGGAATCAGGAAATGAGAGCGAGACAAAGTGTTAAACAAAAACAGAGCTCAGAAGCAGAGCGGGCTGGCTGAGAAACATTGTTAACAGCATCCCTCTGGACTGCCAGGGACCCTGGGCAAAAAGCTGCATCCTGTTAGGTGAGGGGTTGCTCCTTTGGGACATGCTGAAGTGCAGCTCAAACCATCTGATGCTATTTAATCAGGCATTTGGCTCGGTTTTCGTCTTGTGGAATATAATGACTGAAAAGTGTAACAAATTGGCCACAAAAGACCAGGCCACAATCACCCAGCAGGGACCGGAAAGCCTGGAGTGGGAGGGAGCAAGACAAAAGACTCCACATTCCCTAGAAAGAAAGAAGAGCTCTGCTAGCCTGATGCTAACATGAGATCTCAATATAGGGATAAAGGAAAATAGGTCTCAGGGTCTTCAGGTGATCCCCAATATTTCAAAAGTGAAAGCATAGGTAGCAACTTTGAGGACAAAGGAGATAAAAAATGGGTATTGGTGGAATATGGCGGTTGAGGTAGCCCTTGGTTAAAATCTCAGAATTAGGATATTGTTATTAAAAACCAGTTACCATTTTGTCCAATTACCAGATGGTCTTTAGATTATTAGACCAGCCTCAGGATACAGAGCATAGGTGGAGTGCTGCAGAATGCAGAGAAAATGCTTGTAGAGGAACAAAACTATTGGGCAGATAGTTGTGCTGGAGAAAGGACTGCAGGCATGTGGCCTCTCACTGAGTTATCCAGTGACCTGAGGATGAAACAGTTGGACTGAGACTTAGTTATGGTTATAGAAGGGGCTATAATAAAAGCTGATCACATCAGGCCCTGGTAGCTCCATAGATCTTCTCCTCTCCCTATTAAAATGCAAACAAGATGGAGAAAACCAGAAAACATTTTGCAATACTAAGTCAATATTCAAATTAAGAAAGTGCACGATAACAGTGAGAGTTACAAAAAAATTTTGAAAAGCCGTTTACATTTTCTCTTTAAATATCTTACTTAAAGCTGCTGTCACTGTGAAATGCAAGATCTCAACATACCCAAGAGATCATGTAGGTTCATGTATCTTCTCTTGCCTGCTTACACAACATTTTGTTGATCTTTTTTGCCTTCCACAGTTCCTGTGGGTATCTCCGTTGAGCTTGATATCTTCATATCTTCCTCTGCTTCTCCTTGGCTTCCTCAGAGACAGCTGCTCCTTGGTCAGACAGCAGTCAATTATCAGGCAGAGCACTGTGATAATGATCAAGGGGACAAAGAAGTCAATGGCAGTGATCTGGATAAGCAGTCTATGGATCTATGTAGTTTTCAGCACAAAGCATACGACAGATTCCTCTGTCTTCCCTAGAGAAGGAAGACAGAGATACATACCTTGGAAAGAGGTGATGGGGATGGCACAGATTAGATGTAATATTCCAAGTGCACTAATGGGCCAGCTGGCGTGAACGCTGATCATAACATATTTGGTTTGTCCCCAACACTGGATCAGATTGGCAATGGCTTTGTCCTGAAAACCACCAAGGACAAAGATTCCCTACTGGTCTGGTACCTGATCCCAAATTGCACCACCTTTTTCAGATGAAGCTTTTCCTGATGTCCAACCTGAACTTCCCTATACAATGTGGCTGTTGCTTCTTACATATTGTCTACTTCTACCAAAAAGGAATTGCATCTGTCCTCTTTGTAAATGCCCTTAAAATGTTTGTTAGCTGCTGTTAGCCACCACCATCCCTTCCTCTCAGCTGGACAAAACAGGCCTCGTAGGTCATGTGTCACTGGCCATCATCTTGATCATCCTCAGCTAGACCCTTTCCAGTCTCTCTACATCCTTTTTGAAATGGGGTCCTCACATCTTGATGTTGATAAGTGCAGTTCTAGTAGAATAGCCTGGGGCATCAGAAGCTCAGAGAGGATGATTTGACCAGTCTTATAAGTGTGTGGAAAGATGCTGCCATCTTAAAACTTTGTAACCAACTCTAATTGGCAAAACTGAGGTCATGGAGGGAGGAAGAAAAAATACTGAGGAGTGAAGCACTTCTTCTCAGATAGTTTTATTATCTGACACTTCTTAGGAGGGAGGGATTAATGATTACCACAGTTTCCACTAAACAGAGAAAAAAATAATAAGTCATCAGAAAAACATGTTTTGTTTTGTTTGAGGATTACAGTAAGAAAAAACAAAGGATCCAATCAAAAAAGGGCTGGAGGTACTGCAATGTTCACAGCAGCAAAGCTGAAATGCTGTGTCATGTCCTGAAGCCAATGCCCAAATTATGCATCCTCCAGTTGAAGCCAGTAGAGGTTCTAAAACTCTTGTTCTCAGCCTGGACAACTCTCTATCAGCATCTCTCTGTAACTTTGCTTCTGCACTCAGGTGCCAATGCCACAGTTCTCCTTTGAAACAAGGTGTTTTTTTCTCATTACAGCAATGAATCCAAGGAGCCTGAACACAGTTCTCTCAGATCAGTTCCCTGTTCACAAAGCATGACATTTTTGCCTGTCCTGGTCAATGCTGGACCCCTGGTAGCCAGGTGAACAGATCGCTACCAGTCAGAAGGTGAAGAATCATCAATACAGAAAGAGACTAGAAAGTCCCTAGCTCAGGCAGTTCAGTATTTTACCCAGTGACCACCTGTCGTGGTTTAACCTCAGCCAGCAACTAAGCACCACACAGCCGCTCGCTCACTCCCCCCCAGTGGGATGAGGGAGAGAATCAGACGAGTAAAAGTGAGAAAACTCATAGGTTGAGATAAAGACAGTTTAACGGGTAAAGCAAAAGCTGCGCGCGCAAGCAAAGCAAAGCAAGGAATTCATTCCCTCCTTCCCATGGGCAGGCAGGTGTTCAGCCATCCCCAGGAAAGCAAGGCTCCATCACGCGTAACGGTGACTTGGGAAGACAAACGCCATCACGCTGAACATCCCCCCCTTCCTTCTTCTTCCCCCAGCTTCTATACTGAACATGATGTCATATGGTATGGAATAGCCCTTGGGCCGGTCTGGGTCAGCCCCCCTGGCTGTGCTCCCTCCCAGCTTCTTGTGCACCTGGCAGAGCACGGGAAGCTGAAAAGCCCTTGGCTAGAGTAAACTCTACTCAGCAAGAACCAAAACATCAGGGTGTTATCAACATTATTCTCATCCTAAATCCAAAACACAGTACTATACCAGCTACTAAAAAGAAAATTAACCCTATCCCAGCTGAAACCAGGAAACCACCTAATGTGTCCCAGCTGGGAAGAAACAGCTTACTCAACTTTCCATCTATTTGTCTGCTTATTGCCCTCAACTTTCTGTCAGATTTCTCACTCCTTTTCAGACTCAGTGTAGTTGCTTTAGCTTCTCTTCACAACTGCCATCTCTGCACATAGGGATGACTTTTCTCCCATTCTCTTTTGCAGCTATGTCTCATTTATCCCCAACACTCACTTCTCAAGTTTCTCTGTCTTCTGGTTACTCCAGTACACAGAGTAGTCACCTTCCATACCTTTCTTCTCAGAGCCTAAAGTGGAGTATATCCCCCAAGCTCACATTATCCACACATTTTCCTGGAAAGCACGTTTTTCTCAACTTGCTGTACTCTGGCACACCCAGTCCATCCCCTCAAGGTAACAAGCAGACATAATTTTAATGGTAAAGGTAGAATTATTGCACAGACAGTGCTGGCATTGCCAGGCTGAGATACCATAATAGTAATCTCTAGCATTAGCCACAATGAAAAATTATTAAAAAAAAAAAAAAAAAAAGGATCTTTCATGCCCAAATACACTCAAGGACATCGCAGAACAGAAAAGAAAAAAAAAAAAAAATCACTTTCCTAACTGGAGAGGGGGATTCAAGGCCCTTTGGCAGACATATAAATGGGAATTGCAAGAATGCAACAATAGTTCAAGTATATGACTCAGTCACCAGCCGACACTGTGTGCTTAACCTGTAATTAAGAGTCTAATTATTTACTGTGGCCACCTGGGAAACTCACAGACCTGCGTCCTGACAGCCTGCAAGTTCCTGTTTTCTCATGCCACTGGAAGCCCACTACATACCTGAAGTCGCCTATCTTCAGAGCATTTGGCCACTGAGAGCTCTGGTCATTCATCCCAAATCAAAACACAAAGATCAGTAAGAGAGAGAGAAAGACTTACATATAAGAACAGTCCTCGTGCCTGTTGCTCCTGCCAAACTGCTTTTACCAGGTGTTTGGAAGGAAATTGGACAGAGCTTGCAAGTCTGGTCTGACCTGTGCCATGCAGCCTCTCACAGAGATATCATGCGTCCTTCCCTTTGCTTCGATTCTCAGCTTGGCAGTTCTTGGAGCAGTCTCTCTCTCCCGATTTCTGCACTTCTCCCTCATTCCCATGCTGTCCTCTTTATCACAGGTTTTGCATTGCACAGTGCCACAGCAGGAAAGCAGGAGGGAAATAGGGAGGGGAATGCCTCCATCCTACCCACTTGTGGTCTGGTAATAATTGCTCTCAGGCAGATGCCGGGCCTCCCCTGACAGCCGTTTCTTTTTCAGAACCCAATTATCAGACTCATGGTTTGATGCCAGCTCTTCCTGGAAGCTGCTCTGTCTGCTTTCATTTAGCTCACAATTTATTCCTCTAAGGAGTGATATTTCTGCTAGAGATGGGCAAGCACATTTTGTTTAATTTCAGTTCCACCTGAGAACCGTGGATTAGATGGCCTGATGCAATAGCATCCTGCTAACAAAAGGCTGTGGAAAAACATGGGAAGAGAGAAGTCAGCAGAAGGAAGAAATGAGCACAAGAGGGAGCTGAATGTAAAGGGATTCTGAGATGCTGCCTGGAATAAAAATGTCCAGTCACAATTTCCAATCACATTTAGCTAATTATTGAATATACTGATGAAGATGTAACAAAAGCAGTTGCTTAAACAGAAAATCTGAACAACAGGAGCAATGTGCTCCCAAACAGATAACTGAAACACATTGTGCTCTGCATTCACCCAAACTGTGGGTGAAACGATCTCTTGCTGACAACAGTAGGCCAATTCCAGAATGAAAAATGGGCTGTTTCTCACAACTTGTGTAAAAAACAGCCCCTAAGCTGCCATACCTCCTCCTGTAATAGCTGGTAAACTCTTCGCTGTGATAGTGTGCAATGCAGATTCTCCTAGGCCAACATGTTTGATTGCAGTTGTTTTGGGTTCAGTCTCATCATCCCTGAAACTGTGTTGACACTGTGCTTGTTGTAAGAGATAAACTCCCTCAGGGGTGTTATTCTGGTTCCCCCACCTGCCATTGCACTTCTGTGCTCCTTCCTTGTGAGTTTGCAGAAAAGCCTTTTATCACATAACTTAACACTGTCCATGTGTGTATGTGATCCCTGGTGGATGCCAGGAAAGCTGGGACAAACTGGGACAAAAATGACACACTCTCTCTGGATCACCTTACAGACTGAGAGGGGTTACTGGCTGGAGGTGTGGGACACATCGTAGGACACAGGGGAAGACCATTTGAGGATTGTACAAGACTTACTGTGGAATATTTAGGGGAGGTGGGGAAAAGGAGGAATCAAGGGAGTCTGGAGAGGAACAAACATGGAAAATAAAGGGATAAGGGAATTAAAGGAGCCTCCATCTTCCCTTTCTCTTGTCCAGTCTGGAAGATGTCAGCCCACAGTCTGGCCCCATCCCAGTGTCATCTGATGCCACAGAAAGTCCTGTATCTATGCTGAGTGGTTTCCTGACTGATCTGTACGAGTCAGGAACAGATGGGCTTCGTTGGTGTAATGCTCACTTTTTGCCATAGCAATGCATCCAAAAATGGGAGATGCCCACAAAGAAACGTGTGCACAGGCTCCTGGATGTCTCTTAGGATGGCAGTCTTCCTAGCGTTTTACAGCCAACATTAGTTGATCTATATATGGAGGGTGATTTAATTCTTCCAGGGGGCAGTGGTTTCAGCAACAAGATTGTTGTCCTCAGCCTTTTCTTGTATGTGCTTGAATGTCCTATTGTCCTGAGGTCCTTGCAAGATGTTTGGGGGATTTCCCAAGCATGATCCTCGGCAGTGGAAGCTGTGGTGCTGACAGCGATCAGGAGCTTATCTGTGATGTGAGTTCAAGGCTAAGCAGAGCATGAGCTTGTTCACAAAGTGCACATGACACTGACGAACTGGGAAGAGAATGAATATGAAAGAACACCTGTGGTGGAGAGCCATGGGCTTCTGGGGTAGCTAGGGCACCACAGTGTGCTCCTGCTGATGTGCAGCTGGGATTTAATCTGTCGCTCCAATAGCCTGGAACATGAGCAGTATGGAAGTAAGCCAGACCACACTACATGTCCTGGAAACCACCCAGTGCTCCCTGGTGCAGAAAGCAAATGCTCAAGATAGATAGTCATGGGTACAATCACCAATTACCCCCCCCCAACACAAGGGTAAGACTTATCAGACAATTTCTTTTATGTAACTAGAGTCCCTACGTGCTGATGTGCTGATTTTACACTATGTACCATCTGCAAGGATGCCCTCTGGAAGCCACTCAGAACAGTCAAAGCAATGATTAAAATGAACATACTTGCAGCACCTTTTTTCATCTATTTAAAAATGTATCATTGAGTTTTCCACCAACAGAGGAAAAGGGAGGGTGAAAGGGAGTAAAAAGAAGAAAGATAGATAAGTATTTGTACAAGAAGCTAAGAAAAGATACGGGAGAAAGGGATGGCAGTAAAAGCAGACTTTAAAGAAGCAGAGTCTGACGTGGTGAGCACATAGAGCTGCCTATGAGGACAGTAAAGATCCTGAAGACCTTTGCAGGGAAGACCTGGTGTCTGCAAAGTGCTCATGGTCATGACAGTTCTCTTTTTTGACATTCCTAGTGCTCTGCTGAAGGGGTTTTTGTTAAAAAAAAAAATTAAAAATGTGATTAGATTTGGGGCAAGCTTGCAGCAAATAGTCTTTTTAGATGCCATTGCTTATGTTGGTGCCTAAGTGCATTCAGAAACTTTTTGGTGAACTCTGGAAGTCAATAGCAATCTTTTCAGTGCTTCAACAGCACAACCATATAACACAATCCCTGTGCAAAATCTTCACTCGGTCACACAGACTCTATTCACCCAACAAGAAGTTGAAGGCTAATCTCTTCTCCTCCTCTTTCCCATTTCCATCCTGCCCTCAGAAATTGTTCAGGACTGTAGCTCCTCTCTAGGACGTTCTTTTCAAGGTAATAGACCATACAAATTCCTGGCCTGCTGGGGTAGTAGTAGCTGCTTGTTAGAAGGACTTCTATGCCCAGCTTTGGTGTAGACATTGAGGTCATCTAGAGAGACAAAACATTGCTTTTGTTACACAGCAGTTGAAGACTCTGGGATGTGAAGTTGTCCCAGCCCCAGCAGAGAATGGCAGGGTGATCTTGCACCACCTGGCAATGCAGGGTTGATATGTGAGAGGATTCATGTATACGTTGAAGACTTGCTTTTCTGCCACAGCTGACTGCAGCTTCTCCCTAAGAAATTGCTTCCCGTTTCAGTTACTATGAGGAAACCCTCATAACCTCATAATGCTCCGGCTTAGCCTTGACTGATTATTTTGTAATCTTTGCATATCAGCACTGAAGTGTTACATCAGGGAATCCATTGGGCCCAGTAGTTATATTTTTACAAAGACCTTTTCCCCACAAATAACATAACTAAGGATCCCAGGAAACTACTAAACAAACTAAAATCTGGCATACAATAAACAATTCAGCTTTAAAAAGCACACATAGTAATAAATGAACTAGAATAGACCCGATTCCAATCAACAAAGGAAGATTAGTGGAAGCAGTATGACCTTTGTAAAGCATCAAAATGTCCAGAAGTGCTGTATAAAACTGTCCAGCCAGCTTAATAAAAGCACTTCTGTTTTGCCTTGTTTGAACAATTAGATGATTTCTGAAGGGGACCATAGACCTCCTATATATTTTGTTTCAGAGAAATACCAAATCCATTCCTGTAAGTAAAGCCCTTAGCATTAATTAGGTCCAGTGCAGAGCAGCTGGGTTCTTGTGTGAGAAGAGATCAAGGCCACAAGGTAGACCATGGATTCGGCCTCCTGCTCAGAATTGAAGGGCACTTGGGTCAGGTCTCCCAGGTGAACAGGGCCATAATTTCTCAGCAGTTTGACAAGACCTTTCTAATTCATTGCTCTACCATGTACCTTCCCTGGCTTCTTCCCAACTGCCCAGGAAGATCCTGAGATGCTAAAAACCTGAAGAATTCAGTGGAGGGTGACCAGGATGATCATACCTGGATCTCAGGAACTATAAGGAGAGGTGGTGGGGGTCTGAGGTGAGTAAGTCAGAGGAAGAGGGCTGAAGGACTGATTTACTAGCAGCTACAGTTACTTGGAGGACAATTATGAAGAAGACCGAGGAAAACTAAGCGGTACCAGCCAGTACAACAAGGGGCAATAGCCACAAATTGTACCTTGGGAGGTTCAGAGTGGCTTTTAGGAAAAGCTCTCTCCCCAAATGCTTCTGCAGCTCTTCGACAGGTCACCAAAGAGGTGAGGTATTTCTACCTTTTGAGGTCTTCCATCCAATATTTGGATTGACAAAGCCTCAGCCACCCTGATCTAGTGTAGGGAGCACTCACCTTCTGTGAATGGGGGGTCCATCACCCACAGAAATTTCTGTCCTTCCAGTGGCCAGGTTGGATCAGCCCGACTTAGAATTGAAAGAAACAGTAGGAGCATTTCTAAACCACTGGGACTTGAACTTTCATGACAAGAATAAATGTGGTACAGGTAGATAAGGACTGTGATCCTCTGCTCAGATCTTCCACCAATCTGTTTTTTGGCTTTGGAGAATTTATTCACACTACATAAGTATTTCTTTCTGTGGAAAGGAGAGTCATTGAGTACATCTGAGCAATGCTACTCATCTCACACCAATATGAAAAATTACTGGCCGATACCCACTTCAGAACACGACATTTGGGCAATGCTTAGGACACGATCTCACAAACCTTCCTGGAATCAGAACAAACACTGCCCATGTGTTTTCCCTTCTGCAAGTAAGATTCAGCCTCTTAAAAAAAATGCCAGACACATCTGGGTTGAGTGGTTGGAGGCCTTTCAGTTGTTCTTGGCTGAAGATCTAGCTCCATATTTCAGGCAGTGTTGAAAGAGATCTTGCTATGCTCATGTCTTTACACTGGGAATCAAGGTCATCAGTACAAGCTCTAACACAAAGCTGCAGCAGAAGGAAGAGCTTTCTCCAGACACTGCCAGCAAAACAGTTTCTTCCCTAATAGATAGGTGTATGTTTTGTCAGATACCCGCTACCCCATCCTTTTCTCTTTGTAATTCATGTGATGTTGTGAAATGCCAGTCAGGCATTAACTGGAATGGAACTGCACTGGGCTTATGGCAGAATTGTCAGTTTTATTAGATGAATTTTGTAAAAAAGAGTTTAATAATAAGCAATTTATTTCGATTGTCTCTGAGGCATTTTTACTAGCTCATGACTATTTTTTTTCTAGTATTCACTGTGGATATAGGGTAAATTTTGACATTTCTGGCAAAGGCAGACATTTCCGTAAAATTTCTTAATTGAAAAATTAAGCAGGCAAAATACAGGATTCTTGAGTAACAGAACAGATTTGTTACCGCTCCCTGTACCTGAAATACTGGCAAATTAATTTCTACAGTTAGATTTCTGGCAAGGTGGCTGTGCAGTCACAATAAATACAGTAGCATTGTGGGTTAATCAGCTCACTTTAGGACATCTTGCTTTTGGAACTGCGTTCATGATCATAGTAGTACAACATCTTCAGCTGTCAGTTATCTTTCATACAGGATTTTTTTTACAGTTTTGACTCATGTCTTTTTAAAGATTTGTAACTCAGCTTAGCACCTAGGAAGGTACTCACAAGCCAGTTTTCCCCCCTCCCCCCCTCCCGACAAACCTTAACAATCATCTCACTTACATCAGTTCTAGAGGTACTGCACATTTGAACCATATAACTCAACAAAATGGCACAAGGTGGAAGTGTCGTTGCACCAGGCACAGATATCCTCAGAGAGACCATTTAGATGGCAAGAGGTCTCTTTATATTTTTATGGCAAGCATAAATCTGGGGAGTTAGAGAGGCTGTCAACAGTGAGCTTTCCCACAAAACCTTTCCTGAGCTCCCCCACCCCAGGCGGATAGCTGCCCACAGTATTTCATGGTCAGGTTGGAGGTCCTGTGGGAGAGAAGTGAGGAAGAGGAGGAGAAAGGAAAAGTAGTGTGTGCTCCTTGTGGAATCCCAAACAAGTTATACAAGGTAGCTTTATTGTGAGGAATCCTTTGATTATATATCTGGCAAGGTTCAATTTTTGTGTTTTGCACGTGCAAAAAAAAAAAAAAAAACAACTGGATGTTTTACAGTAATGTCTTTCCTATTTATATATTACAATATTACAATAGAAATTCATGTGCCATCTATGCTGATTTCTTAGCAATATTAGAAAAGAGTAGGTGCTGAGGCAATGAAGCCACACCTACTAAAATGGGAAGAGATTTCAATCACATTGCTTAAAGATGTAGTTTTCTTTTTTTGTTTAGGCTGCATTTTGCTAATGCTTATTTTATTTGAACAACTGGGAAGCATTTCCTGATGAATCAATGGTCCTTACTTTTTATTTGGAAACTGAGAACAAACCCAAGTTCTTTCTACACTGTGAGATACCATAGTAAATACATTTTAAAAATTATTTTGTATGTGGATGTAAATGCATATAAAAATGTAAATTCATGTAAATAGATGTAAATATAGTCTCTTGAAGACAAAGAAATTGCCTATTAAGGTGTTTGGGGGTTGGGGTTTTTTTGGATGAATATGATATAAGCATTTCTTTGCTCATTTCAGAGATAATCCAACAGCATGTTCTGGCTAGAATTCCCAGAATGTTCCACTTGTGATTTCACTTCTGGTCTCACAATCACAATTTCAGAAATCCTTGTAAACTCACTATGAGAACTACCCCTTAGGCTGCAGGTAGACAAGAAAAGCAGTGTTATCTCCAGGCTTAATCTCTCCCGTTTTTATGCACGAACTGGCAAGGAAGTGGAACATAGTCCTGCCTGTGGCATGCTGTGCTACACATGTGGTAGGATACGGGCTGGCTGCAGTGTCCCACACTCCTGTATCCATCCCCATCATGCATTTTAGGTGAGCAGGAACTTGTTCCACTGTGGTCTTCCCTCGCCTGGTCTCCAGGACAGGGAACTAGCAGGCTGTGGTGCTCTCCCTAACTGTGCTAGAAACCAAAACAACATAGAAAGCACTGCTTAATGTGTTTAAGAGCTTTTCACCCCAACAAGAAAGGGAAAATTCACTGAGAAAAAGAGGCACTTCTGCTTTAAAAGAAGTTAGAGCATTTGTGTTCCCATTCAGGCTCATCTTTTTGCCCCAGGAAAAAGTTCCTTGTGGAAAGAGGGAGAAGTCCCTCCATGACCAACATCTTCGGAGGTCCCCAAGTCAGCAGCACTTCATCTCTGTCAAGGAGACTCGACTAGTGTGTGAAACATAAGGGGAAAGGAAAGGTCTGGGAATCTTTGCCAGA
Source organism: Platalea leucorodia (assembly GCF_965183815.1). Classification (NCBI taxonomy): domain Eukaryota; kingdom Metazoa; phylum Chordata; class Aves; order Pelecaniformes; family Threskiornithidae; genus Platalea; species Platalea leucorodia. The sequence goes on from NC_138839.1 coordinate 9,649,382, forward strand.
ACGTGAACCTGCATGAAGGAAACTCCCAACTCCATAAACTCCAGCTATAAACCTCAAGGTCAAGGGAGGAGGAAAAGGGTATAAAGCATACACTATTAACTGTTAATCTGGCTGCAGGGCATGAAGAAAGGCTCCTTTGAGATGAAGCAAAGGTATGTGCCTCAAGGGATTAATGGAGAAGTGTTCGTGTCAGACACAAGGAGGCTGGGAATTTGCAGAAAGATTTCCCTTTTCCCAGGCAACCCGAGTAGACAGTAAAACTGATCCAAACTGATCAGCCTTGAAAGTTTTGTATGATGCAAGAAAAGACTGGTAAGTGTGCCTGTCAACTCAGGGAGCTATATGTGGCCTGCTGTGGTTTAGAGGAGACCTGTGGGTTAACTGCTTTGCATACCAGTGGCTAAAATATATACATGGCCATGTACTTATCTTCTCTTGCCTACTGTAACTTGTTTTTTTAGTAGTACCCTACATTACCTTAATATTTTACCCACTAGCTTTTCAACACAACATTTCTCATTTCCCCCTGCCTGAAAAAAGGGGTTAGCCATGTTTCTCTTCTGTCTGGCACAGAGTTTGGTGAGGTTTGGCACAGGGGGTTGTGAGGTTGTATTCAACAAAGTTTTGAGAACACTTGGTAAAGAAGATTTGAACATATCAGAGATGCTGATATACCTGATGCATTCTTCAGTGTGTGCAGTGACCCACCCTGGCCCAACTCTGCTCTGAACTGATGTTTCTGAGGATATGAAAGCCCCAGGGGTCTACAGGTGACCTTCATTCTCCCAAGGAATGATCACTTTTCTGATCTTCTGTGGCATATCATGGTAGATAGGCAAGAACAAACATTATAACTGTCTTCCACATTCCTCCTGGCCTCAACAAGAGATTAATACTTCTCCTGAATGGTGTGCTCCACTGCTCTGGGAATATGTGCCTCGTGTAACTCCACAAAGGATTAAATTAAAATTTCAGCCCAACCTTCGTTGAGCAAGAGCTTTACAGAATCTGTGCCTGGAACAGATCATGGTGACTGTGTCTTGCAGCTTCATCTTTTGGGGGAAAAAAAAAAAGTAAATGTTCAAAGTCCAAAACTACTGAGAGAATTCTATTCCACTTTAGAGGGTCACACAGGCTGGGAGCTATGGGGAGCATTACGTATGATGTCAAGGAATTTCAACGCACAGGATTAGGACTTGTGGGAGGGGGATGATATTGCAAGCCTCTCTCTCTGAGGATTATATTTACATCAGAACATTTTTAAATCCAGATTTCTCTGGGAATTACCAGAGCGGCAGCAGCTTCCAAAGGGAGTGACAGAAGGTGACACAAATCACTGTGTGGAGAGCTGGATTTGGAGTGCTGTCCCTGTTAATCCCTGTAGTGCTGCAGGTCTGGCTTTTTGCACAGACAACCCCAGTAAAAAAGCAGTAAAAAGCTGCAGACATGCAAGCACTGTGTTTCTCCTGTGATCAGTGGCATGTACTAAAGGTGGCTCCATGGGGTATAGCAAAGGTCACAGAGATGCAGATCCAGGAAGCTTGCTCCTGTCACTGTAGGTTTGTGGGAAATATCATCTGCTGCTGTGTCAACATTAGTTACAGTTTTGTGGGCACAGTCAAAAAGTGGTCCCCAGAGTACAAGGTGCTTTTCTCTGCTATGAATGAGGGTCTGGAGATTCACCCTGCTTCTTGGTTTTATTCTAAGTTATTTGGGTACATTCTCCACATATTCATGCAGTTAAGTCCCATGAAGTCTATTGAGCTGTACCAGTTTTGTACCAGTTTTGTACGCTGTGAATCTGGATTCAGTCACAGGATCCCACCCAATCCTTGCTTGTTCTTGAAAACAAACCTGAAAGTAGAGTCTTCTGAGAACACTCCTGTTTCCCAAACTGTTCCCTACCACCGAATAAAACAGAAAAGGTTATACGCTACTCAATCCTTTGTACACCGCATCTGTGTGCAATTGCTTTGCAGCTCACGTGTACTGAATCTCAGCCAATTCACTCCTCTTCTACAGATAGATATTTTCTTCACTGAAAAATAAGACCAAGGGTTTCCTTTCTCATTGAACATTTCAATTAAGTAAAATATAAACTAGGAACTTTTCCCCTTGCCTCTGCTTGTTTCTAAGAGCATGTCGTGGTTTAACCCCAGCTGGCAACTAAGCACCACACAGCCACTTGCTCGATGCCACTCAGTGGGATGGGGGAGAGAACTGGAACAGTAAAAGTGAGAAAACTCATGGGTTGAGCTAAAGACAGTTTAATAAGTAAAGCAAAAGCCATGCACACAAGCAAAGCAAAGCAAGGAATCCACTCATTACTTCCCATGGGCAGGCGGGTGTTCAGCGGGTCTCCAGGAAAGCAGGGCTCCCTCACACATTATGGTTACTTGGGAAGACAAAAAGCCATAACTCCAAATGTCCCCCCACCTTCCTTCTTCTTCCCCCTAGCTTTATATGCTGAGCATGACATCATATGGTGTGGAATATCCTTTTGGTCAGTCAGGGTCAGCTGTCCTGGCTGTGTCCCCTCACAACTTCTGGCACACCCCCAGCCTTTTTGCTGGTGGGGTGGGGGGAGAAGCAGAAAAGGCTTTGACTCTGTGTAAGCACTGCTCAGCAATAATGAAAACGTCCCTGTATTATCAACACTGTCTCCGGCACAAATCCAAAACATAGCCCCATAATAGCTACTAGGAAGAAAATTAACTCTATCCCAGCCAAAACCAGTACATAGCACCAGACTCCATCCTCTTGTCTTTGCTGTCAGTCCACACCAAGTGCTGCAGAGGATCTCATATCCATGCTATCATACTCAGGGCCTGCAGGGATGAACACACTTTGTGTATGTTGTAGGAACACCCTGTCCTGCAAGACCTGTACCATGCTTTGACAACAAGGATGCATGCAGCAAACATTTTGCTCCTGACTCGCTTATTTCATGCACCCCCTATGCCTACAAGGAGTTCTGAGAGAGCTGGGATTCTTTAGCCTAAAAAAAGAGAAGGTTCAGGGGGAGTGTCATCGATGTACATAAATATCTGACGGGTGGCAGAACGTAAAGCCATATTCTTTTCAGTGGTACCAGAGGCAGGAAAAGAGGCAATGGGCACAAACTTAAATACAGAACATTCCAATTAAACATAAAGTCTTTCTGACTGTGAAGTTGGTCAAATATTTGCACAGGTTACTCAGAGAGATTGTAGAGTTTTCATCCTTGGAGATATTCAAAACCTGAGTGGATGCAGTCCTGGCCAGCTTGCACTAGCTGATCCTGTCCTGAGTGGGGAGATTGAACTAGACAATCTCCAGAGGTGCCTTCCAACCTCAGTGATTCTGTGATTCTGTGGCTCTGTGATTGTGTGGCTCTGTGACATAGCTGGGGAAATATAGTGACCTCAAAGATGTATGCCCAATACTAGACCAGGATAGCCATGGATTTATATAGTCAAATCTTGAATTTCGCTAAGGACAGAGATCCTCAGCCTCTCTGGTGACCTGTACCAAGGCTGCACCATCCTCTTGAGGAAGCGCTTTTCCCCCAATGATGTCCAGCCTGAACGTTTTAAAACACACCTTGTGGCTGTTGTTCCTTTTGTGTTGTCTGGCACCACTGAAAACCATTTGGCTCTGTCTCCCCGTGTAATTGCCTTCAAGCTGTACCTACAGTTTGATCCTCCTCAGCCTCCTTTTCACTGGGCTTACACAGCCCATCCCACCTCACCTCTCCTCATAGGCCCTGTGTCTCAGGTCTGACCATCTTGGAGACCCTTCTCCATGCCCCTCACAAACTGGAGGGCCCATCTCTTGATGTTGGTAAGAAAGAGCAGTGTCTGGCAGCGTAGCCTGGGCCATGGGCACCCCAGACAGGATGGTTTCCAGTATAACTCAGATAATTGCCTCTGTCGTTGTCTCCCGGTCCAGCTGGCAACACTGAGCAATACTTGGCAAAGGCTATGCAAGTCCAAATTCATGTTTCACAAGCACCAGCCCACATTGACAGGTATGCTAAAGAGAACTTTGGTGAAATGCCACGTAAGAACACTCAGTGCAAAAACAGTCTTTAGTGTGCATCCACTTGAAGCGTGGCTGGCTGCCAACATACACACAGCTGGTCTTGTGATGATGTTCAGCGTCTGTGAAGCTCTGGAAGAGCCCCACAAGAAGGGTAGCTGGGATTTCTTAGCTACCAAAGCCTGTGAATGACCAAAGCCAAGCTACAGGTGGCAAACCTGCCGTGTGAGGCTAAGTCAGGGCACATTACCTGCCCAATGCATGAAGAGACAGAGGTGTTTCAAAATGAGATCCTGAACTGCCGGTGTTGAAACTGGCAAATGCCAAGGAAAGACATTAAATCTCACCACTCTCTGGCATCCGGATGCCTAATCCGACTCTCAAAAGTAGCCACCTGGGTCTGCGATTCATAACAGCCAACCCTCCTCTGGCCTGGAAGAAGGTGTTCACCTCAGCATGAGCAGGCCATGAAAATGCCTTGCCTCAAACATTGGTGCACCAGGTTGTGGTCCCTCCTGCTTCTCTACCACCTTCCAGGAAAGATTCCTTACACCAGCAGGTGGTCTTAACATCTGGAAAGGCCTTGCACAGTTAGTACATCACCACCAGCTCTGTGGGCTGAGGCTGATCTGCACAGCCAGGGAGATCTGGCCTTGCTTGGGTATGTACCTTCAATAAGTGCTCACCAGACAGGAGCCCAGCCTGGCCTGCCTGTTCACCTGTCACTGAACTGTCCTCCTTCCTCTCCCTGGCCAAGGAAACACTATTTCCTCCGCATCCCTTGGTTATCTCACATCAAATTTGTAATCCATAACAATCCCCAGATTTTTGCAAAACTGCTTCATGGTCTAGTTCCCATGTGGTTACACAGAGCCAAGTGCTCCTGCCGAAGTTACATGGCATGTACCTGCCCTTGTTCAACAGTATTTATTAAAAAATAAAGACTGCATCTCCAGGCTGCCAGGAAAGACCGCTCCTACTCCAAAATGTCTCCCTGTACAAGTCATCCTTCACAGTTTGGTTTCATCTGCAAATGTAAGCAAAATCTGTTCAATACAAGGTGTTAAATGGAAATATTGAATAGTGCTGGCTCACACAGACTCCTGCAGAATCACACTTGATACAACACCTTAGTTTGACAGTGAACCATTCATAACTCCTCTCTGAGTGTGTCTTTCTCCAATCAGTCTTACAAGGATGTTGTAATTACTCCATGATGAGATAATTTTCTCAAAACAAGCACAATAAACTCAAATTATTCAGTTAAGGTTACACTTGAAAGACATTCAAATATGGTTAAGTGGGAAGTACACAATCTACACAACCAGATAAGGCTTTTTTTCACAACTGAGTTACTTTCTTAAGCACAAAATATTGCAGAACATGTGGGTTTGTTTTTAAAGATAGCATGAGTTGGCAGCAGAGCCACAAAAATACTTCTCATCACTTTTGGCAAGATTTAGGGAAATCTGAAGTGCTTTAACATCTTTTCTTCCCTAACTATGGGTGGATTATTTTGATGTGTATTATTCACTTGGAATTTCTTGAATTTATCACACATGCAACAACAACATCCCTGTGGTGGTTTTTAACACTCCCCAATTGGTCTGCTCTTTCAGTCTGAACTCTGCTTTAATATAGATTTAATGCAATCTTTTGTTGGAAAATTCCATCTATACCCAGGATATCAACTGACAAGCACTGGAATCCGCTATACAAATAAAATGCCCCCCAGCCAGAACGCCTAAGAGGAGAGTAAAAGCCTACTCATTCTTTGCTAGTTTCCCAGTAAACAGATTTCAGATTTTAATTATTTAAGAGTCCCCTTTCAGAAGGGCTCAGAGCCCTGAGAGAAGCACTGTAGAAGCAGGTGCTTGAAGCATGAAGCCCACGACGGCTGCCTTTCTTTTCCCATCTCCATCTCATGTCACCCTTCTTCACAAAAAAAGCACATTCCCCCGCCTCTTTCTACTCTGTAGCTGGTTTAATAGCTCCACTGTTTAAATAATGCCACCACAGAGATTTAAATAATAATGCTGTCATCTAGAACAATTTTCTGCAAGCCTCACCACAGATCTGAGCAAAGACTCCCTGGGATGCTCTTCCCAATTTCCCTTTGATTTTCTACCTTACCTGAAATAAAAAGAATGAAAACAGTCACATTTCCAATATTTCCTGGCTTCTTTTTTTTTTTTTTTTTTTTAACACAAGGTCGTCTTCTTTCAGGAGGTCGTCTCAGGGATCTGTTGGGAAAATGTAATGATATTCATTATCTCAGTAGGTAGAAGCACAGGTGAAATTTCAGTTTGTAAGTTTAGTAGAAAGACAAAAACACAACCTTGCTGATCTAGAGCAGGTGTGATTCTATGTAGGTACTGGGTTTGTCAGCTCCCAGCCTGTATAATCTTGCCAAGAGGAAGACATGAAAGGTCTTCCAACAGTTGCAGTCAGCAGTGAGCATTAACTAGGTATGACAGAATAAATCTCCATTAGGAGTATATAGAATTGGTAATGTTCATCACCTCGCTGGGGGTAAAAATAAAAAATAACAAACCCAAAAAACAGAGTCATCTCCACTTCTGTAGTGAAGATGCCATCTGTGCAAAAAGAGGCAGACAGTGCTGCTTTGCTTTTATGCATATTTCTTTTGCAGGCTTGCTGTTCCCATCATGTAAAGTGATCCACAGATGTTCACACTCGGGGTCAAGTATGAAGTATCAGATTCTGTCTTCTGGAAGATGATTAACCAGTTGAATTCAACACCCCATTTACAGCCAGCTTTATACAAAAGTGAGGAATCAGAGGATAATGCCTGACCCAGAATTTCTCTGCTCACTGCCTACCAACAACAGCAGAAGCCAAGTGGGTCTGGTCCATGCCAGATCAGAGTTTTGTTATTGCTTGCTAACACAGGACTCCCCAAAGAGGGATCTTCTGATGCTGAAAGGGGGATCTTATGATGCAGCTCTGGGCTGTAGAAAATGAACAAGATCTGTAGTCAGGGTCCCTGGGTCAGCGCTCCCTGCTAGGCAGTGATGCAGAGTCTCAGCATCTCATCTGCTTCATGTCCTCCTGCTCTGTGCATAGCTGGCTGGGGGCTCGCAGAGCACATGGAGGTCGGAGTGGGGCAGCCTGTGCCGCCTGGGCTGTGGGCCTGGCTGTGAACAAGGCAGGGAGAGATCAGCAGCTGAGATTTGGCAACTTTGCACCAGAGAGCCTGGATGCGGCACATTTAGGTTGGAAATGTGGAGGGTAAGGTCTTTGTTGGTAGTACATGACTAATGAAGAAGAAGATGAGTGGGATCCATGAGGAAAGTATATTTCATTAGGTAGATCACAGGATGACTTTACTGCCATTTGAGTTTGGTGGATCATTATTTCATTGTTCTTGTGGGACATGCTTTGAAATGTTTTCTTTACATCCACTTCCTTGATGAGAAGTGACCACTAAATGCAGAAAGGTTTCTGTTCACTTGTTTTACTTCCATCAGGTGACAAGATGCTTTTGGCAAAGATCTACTGAAAAGCAAATGCATAATCCCTTATAGGGGAAAAAAAAAAAGCATTGTTTGTATTTTGCAAGATTTTATGTGAAATAATGAAAAATCCACAGTGGAGTTTAAAAAAATCATTTTCGCAAAGACAGAGCAACAACATTATTAGTTGTTTTCAATATAATTTAATTTTAAGTGATCCTACTAAAAACTAAAAATAGATTAATTTTTCCCTTTAAAAAAGTCTTTTTCAACATTTGTGGGACAGGTAGTAGAATGAATAATGCTGCTTTCACTTGTCTACCCATGAAGAGAGCCTGGAGCAACCAGTGCAAAACCACAGAAGGAAAGCAGGTTGGGTAGCATTATTCTCCTAACTGCTATTTACTGGGGAGCTGAAATGATTTTCTCTTACTCCATTTTCAATTGCCACACTCACCTATACATTGCACAGGGGGCTAGGATCTCATTTTGCATTATGGTGTCCTGGACAGCATAAGAGGTTGCACATCGAAGTCTCCTTGCTGATATATCCACAACCCCTCTATCCATGATCCACTGCCTATATTTGCGCATCTTGTGTGTATACTGCAAGAACAGGCTAGCAATCTTGCCAGGCAATCTTCTTACCTTGTGTCTATCTTTCTTTTGAGAGTTGCCTAATAAAAATAATAATAAATTATTTCAGTAATCAATAAATAATAATAATAAAAAATCAATGAATAATCAAAACCATTCAGTGGAGCACATGATATGTCTTGAAGGTGCATTTATATTTTGAATCCCAAAGTGCTCAGTCAAGTCAAGTATGAAATTTCTGAAAGTAACTTTCATGGTATTACCGACGATAGGTATACAGTTCCTGGGCTTTTGATAACTTGAGGAACAGCGTCTTTCCAGAGGGACCACCACGGCTAAACTGGTGTACATGTGTACACATACACACAGACAAAGGGAACAATTTTCACTTTATGGGTTTTTCAGAATAACTATTTCCAAGGGAACTAGGACAAAGATCTTAGGGAACTAGGACAAAGATCTTAGGAACTTCAGATGCTTTAGCCATTCCTTGGAAAAATAGTGACATTGTAATTAAGCATTCTGTATTATGGCAAAATGAGTCCATTTTTAACATAGTGAGATAAACGAGCTTCTTTTACAAATGTTATTTCCTGTATAACTGTATCCCTGAACTGGTGAAAGGCAGGTTGTATCCAAGATCACTGCTGTGGGGAGAAGGTCATTAACCTCATTTCCAGCAGAGACCAATTTCTGCACAAGAAAGAGGGAAGGCAAATGCCATTCCAGGCTGCTAATTGTTTAGTGCTGTTCAACGTTTTTTCTGACCTTTGTTCTACATATTCCCCTTATACAACATCATCATCTTAGTTCTGACACCTTCAAGTGTTAACGTACAAACTTTTATCTCCTCCTGAAGGGAGGCCACTCTTCTGCTCTGGGATGAATTACACAAGCCTCAGAGCATCCCGTGACATGACACCCCACTGGCCACAGCTTTGACCTCTTACTTCAAGAAGATGGGAAGATTTTAAACCACACAAAAAAATCTCCAGTTCAAATAAAATCTAGAAATTTATCTTCCTAAGCAGAAAACCCAAGTGACCAGTGGCAGCAAGAGACAGGGCTGTGCACAGCCCTGCCCTGCTCTGTCTCTTTAGAAGAGCTGAGTACAGTGTAAGGATCTGACAGCAGAAAATATGTTTCTGTTTTGGTGTCTGTGCACCCCTTTCTGCTCCCCTCTGAGCTGTTTGCAGATGAAGTCTACCCTGACTGGAGAGCAGCCAGAAAAAAAAAGGAAGGCAGAAATTAATCAAAACATGTTTTGAAAGGGTCTGTATATACATACAGGAAGCTTGCAAGAACACAGAAGACATTTTTAAGTGCAGATGATGTGTAAAGCACGGGCCATCTACCTCTGCTCTCATGGACCTATGTTGAGTGGTCTCTTTAGCCTTAGGCAACAGACAAAGCAAGCAAGGACAGAAGATGCTTTCTCGCTGGAGTCATGGGGAGTTTTGTTTGCTGCCTACATTGCTGATGAGAACAGATCCAGCTGCAGAGAGGGCATGCAGCAAACTGTGTGAGCCAGCCTGGCATGACATGGTGAGGTCCACGCAGCTCAAATAGTGCCTTCTGCCGCAGAGGATCAGGACCAGAGCCCTTGATCCTGTGGTTCCCAGCTGTCAGCAAGGGGTGACTGCCTGAGGGGGACAGCAGGCTGAGGGAGTAGGGGCTGCCACATCAAAATGCCAGAGAAAACAGCCAAGCAGTGTTACTTTTAAAAAAGAACTGTTATTTTTTATATATTAAGCAGGTTATCTTTCTGTTGTCCTTGTCTTCCACTCGAAAGATGCTCTTCATTGAGCTCTTTGGTTTATTGTTTCTCAGTAGGGAGGCTGAGCCAGGTGAACACCAGTTTATTTTAAATTTCTTTAAACTTAAGGTTCTTATTAGCAGAGATCAATCCAGTGGTTGCTAAATTTTGAACTTGGTGCTTGTGGCTGCCAATCAGGTTCTAGCAGAAATATTTCCAAGCAAAAGCCAGATTTGATTGCACTTGCATCATGCAAATTGCAGCTTGAAAATACTGAAAATCTCTTTTTTCTTTTAGTTTTGTGTGTTGGTTTGATATGCAAGAGGGTATGTGGAGGTAACTTCATGGCTTATTCAACATCAGAGACAAGTAATGTTGAATTCTTAAATGCTTTAAGAGATTCCTGGGCAGACTTAATGTGTAACAAGAAAAATTTTTCACTATAACATTTCAGAGTCATAGACAGATTCGTGTCCTTCATAAGTATTAACTCAGTTTCAACGATAATCTTGGAAACAATTAAAGAGTTTAGATTCTTGATCCAGTAAGTGAGATTTTTTCACACGAGATTTTTATTTGCAATAGTGTTTTACTTATTTATGAAAAATGAGATAGAAGGTCTTTGTTAAAATGAAAGGGCAGCCATTTATATACCTTGAAAGAAAAGAAGATTTTTGTATCATTCAGTATGTGCCTTTTGCCTCTGATATTCTGGAAAACTCTTGAATTAATCAAATGTAGGCTACAAGCTGAGTAAGGTGTGCAGCAATAAATGCAAAGACCTCACAGACAAAAAAAAAACCAAACCAAAACAAAACAAAAATAGCACTTGAAAAAAAATGATGCAGCATGACCAAGTAACCTAGTTAATCCTTAACTCTTTTGTACAAAGAAACCAGAGAACAACTACTGCTATGACTGCAGATTTTATAGTTTCAGATAAAGTGGATTTTAAAACACATAGAAGATTGCTTTTACTCTTCCTCCATCATGGTATCATTAGAGGGCAGAGTTAAGGCAATTGTTGCTTTATGAACTCTGCACTTGTCTAAAACATGTCATTGGTATTTAGTTTCCTTATTTTTGTTGGGTAGATCTGTAATATCTGTAAGATCTGTAATATCAGTCTTAGCTTACTTTTAAAACTGTAGGTTTCAAAGGCTGATTGATAGCCTTGAGCAGAAGACAACTAAGTTGTTCAGAATTGGTCTTTGCTCCCCTGCATGAAAAACCCTGAACAGCAGATCTAAGATATCTTACAATAAGACTTTTCCTCTCTTGCCTGTTAAAGATATTCAGCTTCCTATGAAGTACTTAAATATTCATGGAGCTAAAGAGAGACTGTTCAGTCTGGTAGATCAAGAGCAACTTGCTGGAAAACAGCCTATACCTTGCTGATGAGGGCACATTACCTGTGTCACGTCTGGTTTCCCCACACCTCCGTGGGCTGGGTGCATCTTACATGATGCACTGCCACCGTTGCTTGGTAGATGACCAGGCAGCCTGATGCCTGCAAGATACCTCAACATCACATTGCAACATTTTAGCAGGTGTCAGTCCTGAGCTGGAGCAGCTCTGCCTTGCTCTCAGCCAGTCCAGTGCTCTTTGTGCCAGTGCTGCTACCTGGAAGCCCTGTTCCTGACGTACACAGTCCCAGTTCACATGCAGTTAGGTGCAGGAGCTTTGTCTGAACTGTGTGGCACTGTGGCTTCCTCAGTCCCAGTTTCTGCCATCTCCCACCCACAGACTTGTAAAATGTGATTATTGTGACCTCATTTTGAGGAATTCAGTCCTGCAGTCTGAGTTCTAACCTAAAAACTGACACTGTCATCCCATCACTCCTGACCCATGTCTTCCTGACAGACAGCCCAGCCCTTTACAACGTCCTTTGCTTCCAGCTGACGCATTATAGCTTGCTTTTGACTTTGCTTCAGCTGGAGGGACGTACGACATGAAATCAAGCCATAACACATCACTATATGCATAGCATGAGGGCATAAATTTAGAGACAGCATGAAAAGCCTTGGTTGTAAAACTGTTAGGTTTTGATCATTTGTATCGTACCTCAACAGCTCCCTGATTTTTCCCACTGCTTAAACATCAGACAGTCACCCAGCGAAATGACAGCTTGAGAGCACTGTTATTTGCCATCATCAGGAGTCTTCTGCCATCTCCTGGGAGAGAGGTGCAAACACCCTCAAGAGGGATTTTTACAAGAGGATGCATTAGTAAACACGAAGTTACAGAAGAGAATTTGAATGTTCATTTTTACCCTTTTCTTAAAAAACAAAGCAAACAAACAACAACAAAGAAACAGGTAAAGTGCTCCTCAGTCTTTATTCAAAGGGGTTCTTAACACTTAAATAATTTCTTTGTGCTTCTTGGGCTCAAAGAAATTGTTAGGCTATTAATGGTTAAGCTATGGTTATAGACTGACTTTTCAACCAAAAGTAATGCTCATCTGTGCATGAAGCCCAGCCCAAATGAGGCACCCATTCAACAAGACAAGTAAGTAAAATATATTGGAAATATTGGAAAAGGTGTATTTTCCTCTTTAACCCCAACCCTGTGATGTCAGCATGCCCATTACCATTCACAATGACTACTAGAATATTTTTAAGAAAATGACTGAATTTCTTACAAACCATTCAAATCAATCTGGACTGAAATATGACTAGTTATTCGGGTTCTCACCTCCTAGTGCTCAGCCTGGCATCTCCTAGCCTGCTCTAAGGCAGAAGTAAGGTTTGAAAAGCTATTAAAAAGACCATAAGTGTGAGTGCTTGTTCCTAGCCCATTCCTCTAGTTCCTACTCAAGCAATACTGACAGGCACTTCGACAAATTTGTTGCTGAGATGGACATTTACACTTGTGATGTAACTCATGGTCTATCTGCCTATGTCTTTGCAATGGTAGGAAAACATAAATGCTTTTTTGTATATCTAAATCTTAGCCTATCTAGGAACAGAGAATAAGATTTGGAGAATGTTCAAAATTTTTTCTATTACACCAGTTACAAAATGGAACTTTCCTAAGTAAAACACATTGAATTCCTGTCCAGGTCAGAATGAGCAGAGATGAAGCCATTAAAACCTACTGTAGAAGTAGCCCCTTCCTCTCTTTCCTGTCCCCGTGTGGGACCCTCTGCTGAAATCTCTTCTTGCCTCTGCCTTTCTGGCCAAGCCATGAGTGTGCAAACCACATATGCAAAGATCATGAACTTACACCTCTTTTCCTGGACCTGCACTAGCTCTGTGGTACCCAAAAAGACTTTTCTGCGGGAAGAGATGTTCAAGACAGATGCCTCCTTTCTGGTCCTCTGCTTCAGGCAAGGAAAGATGATAAAAAGATGCCTGATCCAGCAAGCTAAAGGTAGGTCCTGCTAAGCCAGGGCATTCCCCAGAGATGCCTCTGCATTCCGGGGACTTACTTGGCTTGCAGTTCATTTGATTGACCTGTTCCCTGTTTTCAAGGCAGTCTGGCTTAAGTCAGGAGAAATCAATGGGCCAGGATCAGCAGAAGGTGACTGCCATCCTTCCACCTTTGCATTTGGATAAAAAAAGCAGTTGTACTAAGCTACACCGCTGAGAGATGTGACCTGCCAGCAGTTCGTCTTGCATGCAACACCCAATCTGGTCAATCTTCCACCCAGAGTAGTGTGAGAGGGTGGGCAGCAGAACTGCTGATCCACTACGAACGTGCTGCTGATCAGCTGCAGGATGGAGAGTGCACGCGAGACAGATCCTAATTCTATCTACAATCCATAGGTTAAATATTTGGTGATCATGGCAGGGCAGTACTTGCACACTGAGGAACAGACAGATTTTTGGGATACATGCTTCCATGTTTATAAAGTGCATATAAGAGTGGATGTGCATGGGAAACAGAAAGGCTGACAGAAGTTGAACTTCTTTAAGCTGAAGAGTTATGATCAGAGATTTCCCAGGCTGTGAGTTTGTGAGTTCAGGGGTTACCATGACAAAGAAAACTCCCAAAAGAAAACTCCATCCCACCCAGTCCACAAACTTTAGACGGTCTCATAAGCAAACAGAGGTGCAAATATTCCTGAGATAGTAGGGACACAGAGACCAAATGCACAGGACATCCCAAGCACAGGACATCACTGTTAATTTTTAACAGTTGTAAATTGTATTTGCTTTATTAATTTGCCTAGTTGATACACTGTCCATCTGCACTTGCATATCAGTCTGGAGTTACTGTGATCCATGCATGCATGGCTTGTATCACGTGGATATAAACATGCCTAGTCATGAAGTATCATTACACAGAGGTGGTTTCAGTCATCTGCAGATTACCAACTTGAGTTCATTGCCCTGAGATTTTACAACCCTGGTGAATTCAGAACTTTCAAGCAGGAAGTGGACAGTTTCACATTTAATATGGCTACTTGTAACAACCCCACTCAGTACTTATCAAAATTTTTTTGAAGAGTTATGGAATTCAACATTTAACCCCCTTCCCATTAGGCATGGGAAAAGACCATTAAAATATCTAAATATCTGTTCCCATCTCCTTCTGTCTTTCCTTACTTTGCACAGTAAAACATCTAATATGTGGAAAGGGAGTTAGTTCATTGATTCACAGGAAATAAAGCATCTCCTAGCAAGCCCAGAGCTCCTGTGAGTTCCAGAAGGTCTTCTGGAGCCCAGGATGGGTGCAGCAGGGCTGCCAGGAACACTGATACCTCCAAGGTGCCACATCTCTGTATCCTGGCCCAGTGTTCATGATTACACTCATTACTCCAGGAGCCTCAGGAAGGAATTCTGTCTTGCCAATTTGTCAAGGACTGCTAGGAATGCTCTGTCTTTCCTGCAGAATGAGACATGGTTCAGTATCTGAAGCCATTTGGGAACTGTGCATACCTGCCTATGGCATGTATGCATGACACTGAAATACCAATGATCCTTCCCTTTTCTTCTCACACTACATTTTGGAACTTTTGGGTTTTTGCACAGGAAATATTTAGTTTGAGGTGCTGGTCAGTATTTTGTGTCCTGCAGTGTGTGGTTGCTTGTCTGTAGTTATCTCACTGTTGCCTGGAACACAAAGGAACTACACTTCCCTTTCAGTCTGATATTCCTTTCCAAAGAGAGAGAGCCTTCACCTGATTTTAGCTGATCCAGCACCATCTTGCATTCATCGGTAAAATACAATCCATGACAATTTTGAAGCTTCCAGAGCTTCAAAACATTGACTTTTGTCCTGCCTTTGTCTTCAGAAATGGACAGACCACTCCCAATAGAGGACATTTCTGAAAGGAGAGCCCTTATGCTTCAAAAGACAAGGTAGACCTGACGTGAGATCTCACTTTCCTTTCTCGCAGCTGCATCCTAATGGTGGTTCTCACTCACTTTATGAACTCTATGCAGCCTCTGCTCAGTCATTTTTAGTATTCAGTTCTGATTTTTTCTTTAAATGCTGTTTTTGCTGGGAAACACAGGCTTTGGTGTAGCTCTAACTTGATAGTCCCTCCAGCTGAAAATCTCAGGACATACAAGCTGTTTGGCAGAGGTAGGAGTCTGGAAGTGCAGTAGCTGAGGCTTTGCTCATTGCTTAACATCAGAAAGCCTCAGGTCCCAGCACCCAGAAGCTCTGAAGCTTGGTCTCAGGGCTTCCCAGTTCTTTCAAAGGGCCTGGAATAAATGTCCAAGCCCCATTACTCACCGACTGTTTTGGCTGCCCAGCTTTCAGGTGCTGGGATCTCTAGCTGACTTAATCTTTGGAGAACAACCTGCTCTGAAAGACTGGGACAGGTCACAAACAGGCAGGGTCATGATAGCCAACTTGTAAGTGCAGGATCTGTAAGCCAGGGCACAGACTTACCAGGGAAAGGAAGAGTGCCTTAACTTCCCCTGTTAGCTCCTATTTCTTGCCCTCTTTCTACCAGGAAATGGGATCCAAAACCTCTTCAAGTGCTGGCCAACTCAGCGTACCTTCAGTTTCTGTCTGCGCATAGAGCCAGTGCACTGCATCTCTGTGCAATATACGCTGATGATACACTGCTGCAGTATAAACCTGCTCTTCTCAGCCCTGAGTCTTGAGTCCTGACACCATAATGTGACCCGTAAATATGGGCAAGCACCTCTCCCTTTCAACATGGGCCTGCGTCTGCCAGCTGAGAGCTGAGATATTTCAGAAGAAATATCAATAGGCCAAGGCAAGACATCTTCACATTTCTATTCCTCAACCGTTTGCAGTGTCCTTGGGGCTCACTCTTCTGAAAAGTACAGAATCAGTCCTCAACTCTTGACTTAGCTGAAGCCCAGGAGAGGAGCTGCCTCTGCCTCCCTCTGGAGAGAAGAACTATCCTGTGTGCATCAGGTGGAAGGGAGTTGTGCCTCAGAGAGACCAGGGAAAGCCTAACATGGGTTCACTTTGCATTCATTTTCTCATATTGTGTGTGGAGAAATGCCTGTTAAAATAGTGTGTTTTAATGAGAGGGAAGTTCTTCAGGTGTTCTTATTCAGGGCTCTTCTTCTTAAAAGGAATTAGCTTTGGGTAATTAGCCACTTCAGAGTAGGGCAATAGGTCATAACCTTAGATAAAAGTCAGATTTTTTTTTTTTTTTAAAGAGTTAGGAAAGTCTGTTCAAGAGGTGTTCTGTGAGCTACAAGGACATAAACCATTGTGCCATGTGCAGTCTTGATATAGCAAAACAAAGAAGGAGCTAGTAGCTAGAGTGGTCAGCGAGAGCATGTGGTGAGCCTGTCATCGCATGATGTCAGCCAGCACTCGCATGGGGCCTTCTTTCCAGTAGGATCAGTTACAGAGTCCAAATCTGACTTCGGGAAAGCAAGTTCACTGAAGAACAAAGTGTGTAGTTTAATCTCCCTCATTCAGATGTCCAGGTGTCAGACCAACCAGCATTTGCAGCTCCTAGAATTTGCATCCAGCCCTTGCTGGTAGCAGATGAATCTTGGCTTATACCTTGATGATCCACACCAAGATTCCTTCAGCACCAATCTCTTCTTTCTAGGTCAACCTGCAGTTTCAAAGGATCCTGCCCTAAAAAAATCTGCTGTTCTATAAGAGCTGTCTCCATCTGGATCTGTGGTTGAAGAAGAGCATGAAGGCTTAGCACTTTTGTTTAGCTTCTGGGGAAAACCAATTCATCAGAACTCATGGGCCCTTCAGAAATTTTGGAGAAAAAGCTGGCTTCATCGGGAACATCTACTTTTACTTCAAATCAAGAACACATTTTTTATAAAGCAAGTCTCCTGACTGTCCTCCCTTGTAAGATTTTCTTGCATTGCAATTTCAAAGCATGGAAAATTCCTTTGGGATGAAAGTGAAAGGAAAGAAGGGCTACAGCTGCTGATGGGCAATCAGTCCACAAGGTCACCATGGAGTTAATTCAGAGACCAACTCTGGATTCCCACCGACTGTTTGGTCCTTGCTCTAGCAATATCTTTTACCCCACAATAGTCATCACACCGCACATTTTTACCGACCATCCTTTTATTTCAACCTGATTTAAAAAATTAAGTGAAACTCAGCCAGAACTTAGCTAGAAATTTGCAGTTTATGGTTAAGACTTGAAGAAGATGTTGAATGCTTCAAAGCATTTATCTTTTTTCCAGTTGTATCAGTTGGTTTAATAAGAGACATTACCTCACTCTGCAAATCTTCACTTGCTGGCATGTGAATAGACAGGGTGTAAAACTTCTCAGGGTATATGATGTTTTTCCAAATATCATTAATCATAAAACACCTTCTATATGATGTATTGCTAAATATTATCAAATGCCAGAGGCTCTTAGAATGAATTCTGGGCCAACTGAGATGGCAGGGGGAGGGGGCTGAACAGACACTGGTAGGGTCAGGTGTGAGCAAACATTTGTGCTACAGTCGCATTGAACAGAACCAGAAAATCTAGTCTAATTAGGGAGAGAAAGGGAAATAATTCATCCAAAGCTCAAGGCAGTGTCTGTGGCTGGAGGGAATGCTTTGAATGAGGTCACAGCACCCCATTCTGGCACGCCTGCAAGAGTGTCTGTGGTAATGTTGTTAAAAACGGGCTAGAATAACATTTCAGGGGTTGTTTGTCATTCTTTTGTATTGTGATGGAAAATCTTTAACCTGGGCCCAGATAAGCAGATGTTTTAATTGTTTATGAAATAATAAACACACTTTTGTTGTTTAACATGGTTGGTGTTATGGTTAAAACAACGGAAGGTGTATGGCTCTCCCCACCCACGAAGACAGCCCAGAGAAGGAAACACTGCCAGGCTCAGGCAGAGACTCCCCTGCCTTGCTGCTGGGCCTTTCTCCACGCCCAGGGAGGGCACACAGACTGTCCTCAGAAGCCTGCCCCCACAGTCCCAGCCCAGCCATCAGCTTTTTTTTGTCAGATTCCCAGCAACATCGCCTGTCTTGGGAGACATCTCTTCAAGACATGGCTCCTCCACCTCCAGTGCCACAGTTCCTCTTTGCCTAGCACAGCCATGGAGTTGCTCTCTCCCGCCATCCTTCATCCCTAAGATTGTAAGGACCTCACCCTCTGCTGAGCACTCTTTTTCCATCATCAGTCAATTGACCAGGTGAAAAGGCTGTCCATAGCATGGGAAGCCTCAAAGTTTATGACTCTGCAGCACATCAGGAATCCTGCTGAAGAGTGGACTGCTCCACTGGAGAGGCTGCAAGGAGCATTCAGAACATGTCTGGAGAGAGCACCCTTGCCCAGGAGGGAGAAGGGAGGTGCAAAAAACAAAAAGCTGAAAGAAGACAACGGCAGTATCAGTGCTGGTAGCTCAAACCCTCTGAGAGTAAGAATATAAGATGTGCCCTAGCACGCTGTTAAGGCTGAGGGAAAGGTGTGCCTCTCCTTTTTCCAAGGAAGTCAGAACTCTACAGGGCAATTAGAAGGCTCACATCCCTTGCCAAGTTTTTGTTAAACTGCCAAAAGGCTGATCTTAAGCACTGAAATGTAACAGAAAAAGCTGTGAATATGAGGCAGCAGCTTGTGGAAGAGGTCAGCCTACATCAGACCCACATGATGTTATAGCATTGAAGACAGGTTCAGTAACACTGGCTTGATATGCCATTTCCCACCCAGATACAAGTGAAAGAGGTGGTATTGTATAGGTGTGAGCTGCCAAATCTGCTACACGGTTTGTGATCTACCTCTCTAATTAACTTAAGAATGTTAGTCACATTTAGGATTTAATGTAATTCTGTGTTTCATAAACAAAAACCTGTTAGGCAGAACCTGAGAAATGAGGATTCCTTCTGTCTCTTTGGGGACAGGCAGATAGTTTGTAACTGATGTTTTTACAGATCAAATCTTCCACTCTGCTTTCCTTTGTAATCCTGGAGAATTTATTGTTATTTTTTTGTCTGGCTTCTTTACTAATCGAAGCTAAACCTCAATTCAGACTGCACAATGTGAAAATATGCCTTTTCAGTGGCTGCAAGCTTACATGATTTGTATCTATGTTGGTAAATCCATAAGTGCTTCTGAGCCTCTGGTCTTGCACTCCCTTCTCTCCTCCCAGTTCTACATAGAGATAAGAACCCAGAGAGTACATCATCATTCCTTACGCCTTGGTGTCTTCAAGGAGGAAACCCAAATACCTGAGCTGGGAAGGCATCAGGATCCTGATCTGGACAAGCAGGATCCAACCCAAGCCATGCTACCAAGCACATCCTCTCCTTGTATGATGGTGATCTGTTGGTATGTTTCCATATCTGCAACCCCCCATTCTGGATCAGATTCTTTATCATATGCTGCACTTCTCTTCTTTCACAGTGCATGCAGTTGATTTTGATTTTACTTTCCCAGATGGATTTTCTGAATGGGTTTGGCTATGTGTTCAAGTTATTTAGAGGGTGATTTTCTGCTTTCTCCTCATCTTGTGCCAATTACTCTGAAGGAATATCTCCTGGACCAGATCTATGTTCATGTTAGGCCAATCATTCTGTGGATTACAATTTCCTTGCTCAAAGGTGGTTTTCAGCAGAGCACCTAGACAGTTGCATGTGCTTTTACTATGACCTCAGCCACAAGCACAATTACAACCAAATGAGTTTCTTGGCTGCCAATAAGTTCGAAAAATACTCAATTTCACTTTGGAGAAGGATGGTCTATTAATGTTTACTCCCAGCTATGTTCATTAGCGTGGTTGCAACAGCAGACGATTGGAAAGAGTAGCTCTCTTTGAGCAGTTGATTAGAGAAAGATAATTTGAGAAGTTGAACACGCACAGGTGTCACATGATGGAGCAACAGATCTTCCAGGATGCTACTACTGTGACATTTGTTGCATTGGGGTAATCCTCTTGCCATCTGATGCCAGATGGCAGCAAATATGTATACAGCACGATTAGATAAAATAATGTACATATTTATCTCCATAACAGTTCTCAACATTACAAGCACAAGTATCATAATTATTATTAATCAATCTTTTGTTTATTGTTCTCAGAGACCAAGTAGAATGAGATGTACTCATCTCTGGAGGTTTCCTCTTTTTTTCTTTATTGCAGTTCAGTTTTCCAAGGTGTAAAAAGCAGCTGCTGACTTCAGGTTACAGAAGACTGAAGAGTTTGAATTCAGGACTGATGCTAAGAAGCATGGATACAACATTAACAGTCAGTAGGGTCCATTCAATTTAAATGATTAAATTAAGCCTCTGTTTCCTACCTCTTTAGTGTCCACTGCAATGCCACGGAATCTAAGCAGGGATAAAGATGCAAGTATATTATGGGAGATGGATTTGGGATCCTGTGACCAGGAGAAAAATACATTTCCAGCCTGCCAGACTGATACAGAAATAAAGATAACATTAATTTAATTGTGTGTCCTGCAGAAATCAGACTGCTCAGTCGCATAAGGAAAACTATAAGATATTTACAGGTGGGTGTTTTATTCTCTAGCCATTCTTTTCCAGCTGAGAAAAAATATTTTCAAAGTAGATTTTAAATGATCTGTTCTTAGAAGATGGTTCCTCCTTGGCTCTCATGGTTTTAGTTTATTCTCTGCAAAACTTCATTTGGGGGAAAGTCTCATGTTCTGGGTCATTAGATGGTGACTTCTAGTTACCAGCTTAGTCCCTGGGCTTTTTTTTTTTTTTTTTGTGCCTGTATCACTTATGGATCTAAAGCTTTTGTTTTGCTTTCAGTGTAATCATATATATATATCTCTCAAAGTATGCACTTGTTACTTCATCTGAACAAGAAAAACTTAACTTATGGCCAGAAACTCCTGTCCTTGGACCCTGGACTCTGGAGGGTGATCTTGTTTTATGATCTGCTTTGCTATTTCCCTAGTTTTCATTCTACGTTATCAGTCCCCATGCAATAACAAGGTAATGATTGCAGCAGATGTCTCAACTGATAGAAATATGGGGTTTTGAGTGTCATGGGAGCAGGTCTGCACTTCATTCACTGGCAGGCTCTCCGCTGGTAGTGATTCTGCTCTGCCTCTCAGAAACACAAAACAACTCTTCCGCAGTGGAGGGGTGTGGATTGTCAATGATCAGACATCAATACAGTAAAATACCATCTTCACCTTCAGAAGCACAGTCTTTCCCACGGGATTCTTCCAAAGAGTGCCATCACAATGTGTCCCATCCGGGGAAAGAAGGTAGTAACCAGGATGTTGAAAAACACTGTGGAAGTGGGGATGTTTTTGGTCAAGACATTTGGAAAGCCATCTGATGCATAAAGAAAAGTGAAAGAATAGAGCAACCGTACAGTGTTGTTCCTGTGGTAATACTGACAACAGAGTGTGCATTTTGCTCAGTAGCCCTCCAGGGACTGATCTTCCATGAGTTTTTCATTCCCTTTTTAACCTCATGTAAATATTTGCCATCTGTTACTGCATGCGACAAGGATATCCACAGCTTAATTATCCCTTGTGGGAAGAGACAAATCCTTTTGCTTGTGTTCTGAACCTGCAACCCCATAGTTTTATGTGGTGCTCCCTAGTTCTTGTGCTAGAAATGACATTGAGGCATTAAATCCTATCAGCCTTCTCCATACTGCTCATTACTTTTCCTCTCTCTTTCCTATACCCCTCGATCTTCTCTGTTCTAGGATGATGAGTTGCTTCTTTAATCGTTTTGGAGAACTGCAGTACTGCTAGTAGGAATGGACCTCTGGAGTCTCTGCTCCAGCCTCATGCTTGGAGCAGGACAATCGCCAACACTAGATCAGGGAAGTCATGGCTTTGCCTAGGCCCATCTTGGAAAAATTCAAAGTCCACCAGTTCACCACTGCTCTGTTAATATGTCCCAGGGCTGCACCACCTCGCTGACATATTTTTGTTATTTTTCCTTTAAAAGTCAGCAAGCGTGGATGATACCTAAGACTTATTGCTACTTCAATGCTTATCTTCTATCTAGACCACAGTGTCATCTGTTGCAACAGATTAATCCTGAAGCCAAAGCTGGAAATATCTTCTTGCTTCATCAGTTTCTTCATCAGTCATCCCTGTATCAGCTGATATGTTGTATCTCTAGGGCATATAGGGGTCCTCTTTCTATAGTTCTCTAGCTGTTTTATCCCATTTATTAGGCATATTGATGGTATTCACCTATCAAAACAAAAAGAAAGGTGGATTATGGGAAGAGTTCCAAGAATTAGTTGAAATTTGGACACCTTACCCTAAGAATCTGTCTTTCATTTACTCAGAGAAGCTGATGCTGTAAAACTGATCTTTCCCAAAGGATTTTGAATTAAATCTTTTTTTAATTCATATTGAAGGCAATAAGAAGACAGCAGTGAAAAACAAAAAAGTGCAATGAGAGCACAAAGTCTTCTTCCTCTGGACATCACTGTGGTACACCAGTTGGCAGGTGCTTCTTCCTCCTGGTATCCCTACATGCCAGTTTACCCTCAGATGCCCACTTGCTGTGCCTGCCTCTACAACAGATGGGCGCTTACTGTGCCTGTGCACAAAACAGATTAAAAATCTCATGAACATGCTGAGCACGGCACAGAGTCTGAGCTAATTCACTTTTCTGGGGGGCAGAATAGATTAGTTTGATCTTCTCTACTCATGGTTTCCAGCTGGCCTAGGTTGTGGCAGAGTGAGTTTGTGCCTACCCAAAGTACCACACAAAAATGTGATCTCAGCACTGGGGACTTAACTGGTATCAGTGTTTTCATCTTCTGCTTATTTTGTGATCACTTCTTCCTCTGTTTTCTCTTCCTGAGCCATTACTTACAATGTATTACTAGCCACACAGCTCAAGCTTTAATCTCCAAATACAGAGTTATATTCATGTCTGCCACTCCTGAAGACATAAAGGATACTTGGGAAGCAGTCCTCTGGATCATCTGATTAAAGCCAGAGCAGAATTGCAATGCAGAGGAGCACAGCTAAGGGAAGAATAAAGAAAAGCAAGTCGTGTGGTAGGCACAGTTACTTTGTGCTCAGGAGTCTAAGGAGTATGGCCGAAATCCTTTTTAACTCTAACCACTGCCTGGTTGAAGATTTCTTCCTTCTTAGTAGTGTTTCCCTTTCTTATCCTGTCAAAACTAAGGTTCAACGTGTTTTCCACCATTTGAAAGGTACTCTGGATCAGGGGCAGGTGGTTCCTCACTGAGTTGATTTTCTCTCTGGGATCAGAGACCTGGCAGAACATTTAATAGCCTTGAGACTACAGTCTCTGATGATGCAGATCCTTCTTCCTCTGTGGGCTCTATCATACAAGTTATGTCCTACAGAAAGAATACCCCCAGACTACCTCTTCATGTAGGAGCTGAGCATCTCTTTGCTGCTCTATCAATGGAGTGGGGTAGCAATATTTTTTGTAGTAATATTAATTAGAACCTCTCAAGTTATATCATTGCACAAAGCTCACTTAACAGTTAAAAATATGAGTGCATTGAACCAGATGCTCAAGGGCTGCTGGCATTTGTTGCAATCGCAGGAGTTCAACACCAGCTTCTGAGCTGGGTGGTTCCCTTGCACTTTGATGGCTTCAGGAGCCTGTGCTGAGGTTCTGTTTTAGATCCACTGTTAACATGTTACCTGCTTCAAAACCAGCGGTCTGCCTCTCTGAGCTTCTTTTGCAGCAGTAGCTGGGACTGAGACTTGACTGTCAATCCCCAATGCCACCAGATCTTAATTTATTCACACAGATAGATGTAGCACTGTTTACTTTTGACTGAAACACGCTAAAGAAATCCTTTTCCAGGAGGTGAATTGTGCTGTTTCTCTGTATTCACTGTTTATGGTAAGAAGTATATATTGTTCAGCTCAGTGCTTACACCTGAAAAGATTTGTTCAGTTGGACCTTGGTGAGGCTTATAGGATGAAAGAAGCCACCAACTACATTTGCTTGCTGGCAATGAACTATTACGGGCTGCATTTACTATCACAGAGGCTGGAAGTTTTCTTTTGTTAAATCTCTGTAGCACAATAGGATAGTTTACCCCTTTTATTCTACTTGCTCTTGTAAAGAGGTCTGATTCCTGTGAAGGATTGCTGAAGAATGAGACAAGTAAAAGAGTTGAACTGTAAGGTTTCTTGATACATACCAGATCTGAACTTGCTCTCCTTTCTACTCAGGTCTCAGCAGGTTTAGGCTCCATTGACACCTTTCTCTAGGAAAGAAATCATTGTGCTTCATCATTCATTGGCTTCCGAAAAGAAAATGAGTCTGGGTATGAAATCTTTTTATTTCATAGAATCATAGAATCATAGAATTGTTTAGGTTGAAAAAGACCCTTAAGATCATCGAGTCCAACCGTTAACCTATCACTGCCAAGTCCACCACTAAACCATGTCCTCAAGCACCACGTCTACCTGTCTTTTAAATACCTCCAGGGATGGAGACTCAACCACTGCCCTGGGCAGCCTGTTCCAATGCCTGACTACCCTTTCGGGGAAGAAGTTTTTCCTAATATCCAACCTCAACTTCCCCTGGCACAGCTTGAGGCCGTTTCCTCTCATCCTCACGCTTGTTACTGGGGAGAAGAGACCGACCCCCACCTCGCTACAACCTCCTTTCAGGTAGTTGTAGAGAACAATAAGGTCTCCCCTCAGCCTCCTCTTCTCCAGACTAAACAACCCCAGCTCCCTCAGCCGCTCCTCATAGGACTTGTTCTCTAGACCCTTCACCAACTTCATTGCCCTCCTTTGGATGCACTCTAGTACCTTGATGTCCTTATTGCAGTGAGGGGCCCAGAACTGAACACAGTACTCGAGGTGCGGCCTCACCAATGCCGAGTACAGGGGCACTATCACCTCCCTGGTCCTGCTGGCCACACTATTCCTGATACAAGCCGGGATGATGGCCCTCTTGGCCACCTGAGCACACTGCTGGCTCATGTTCAGGCAGCTGTCAACCAACACCCCAAGGTCCTTTTCTGCTGGGCAGCTCTCCAGCCACTCCTCCCCCAGCCTGTAGCATTGCATGGGGTTGTTGTGACCCAAATGCAGGACTCGGCACTTAGCCTTGTTGAATCTCATACAGTTGACCCCAGCCCAACGATCCAGCCTGGCCAGGTCCCTTGGTAGGGCCTTCCTACCCTCCAGCAGATCGACACTTCCACCCAGCTTGGTGTCATCTGCAAACTTACTGAGGGTGCACTCGATCCCCTCATTCAGATCATCAATGAAGATGTTGAACAGGACCAGCCCCAGTACTGAGCCCTGGGGAACACCACTTGTGACCGGCTGCCAACTGGATTTGACTCCATTCACGACCATTCTCTGGGCTTGGCCATCCAGCCAGTTTTTAACCCAGTGTAGAGCGCACCCATCCAAGCCGTGAGCAGCCAGCTTCTCCAGGAGAATGCTGTGGGAGACTGTGTCAAAGGCCTTACTAAAGTCCAAGCAGACAACATCCACAGCCTTCCCCTCATCCACTAAGCGGGTCACCTTGTCATAGAAGGAGACCAGGTTAGTGAAGCAGGACCTCCCTTTCATAAACCCATGCTGGCTGGGCCTGATCCCCCGGCTGCCCCGCACGTGCCGCGTAATGGCACTCAAGATGATCTGCTCCATGACCTTCCCCGGCACCGAGGTCAGGCTGACAGGCCTGTAGTTCCCCGGATCCTCCTTCCAACCCTTCTTGTAGATCGGTGTCACATTTGCTAACTTGCAGTTATCTGGGACCTCCCCGGTTGACCAGGACTGCTAATAAATGATGGAGAGTGGCTTGGCAAGCTCCTCTGCCAGCTCCCTCAGTATCCTCAGGTGGATCCCATCTGGCCCCATGGACTTGTGAGCATTCAGGTGGAGGAGGAGGTCAGTGACTGCCACCTCTTTGACAACTGAGGCTTCATTCTGCATCCTATCTCCATCTCCCAGCTCAGGGGCCTGAAAACCCCAGGGATGACCAGTCTGACTATTAAAGACAGGCAAAGAAGGCATTAAGTACCTCAGCCTTCTCCTCATCCTTCATGGCAAAGTTTCCCTCCGCATCCAACACAGGATGGAGATTCTCCCTGGCCCTCCTTTTGTTGCTGATATATTTGTAAAAACATTTTTTGTTATCATCTTTAACGGCAGTGGCCAGTTTAAGTGCTAGCTGGGCCCTTGCCTTTCTAATCTTCTCCCTGCATAACCTCACAACATTCCTGTAGTCCTCCTGAGTCACCTGCCCCTTCATCCAAAGGTGGTAAGCTCTCCTTTTTTTCCTGAGTTCCAGCCAAAGCTCTCTGTTCAGCCGGGCCGGTCTTCTCCCCTGCCTTCTCGACTTACAGCACATGGCGACGGCCTGCTCCTGCGCCTTTAAGACTTCCTCCTTGAATAACATCCAGCCTTCCTGGACTCCTTTGCCCTTCAGGACGGCCTCCCAAGGGACTCTGTTAACCAGACTCCTAAACAATCCAAAGGCTGCCCTTCTAAAGTTCAGGGTAGTGGTTTTGCTGACCCCCTTCCTTACTTCTCCAAGAATTGAAAATTCTGTCATTTCATGGTCGCTGAGCCCAAGACAGCCTCCGACCACCACATCACTCACCAGGCCTTCTCTGTTCGTAAACAGAACATAGTGTCAAAAGACAGGAAAAGTCTGAAGTACTCAATGTTTTCATGGCTCCCTCAGTTTTCCCTGCTAAAGTCTGCCCTGAAACACTCCTGGGGGAATCTATGGGAGTACAGCATTTCCCACAGCAGAGGAAGATACAGTTAGGGATCTCTTCCTCCTGTTGGACACACACAGGTCCATGGGAGGGGAAGGGATGCACCCAAAGGCAGAGAGCTGGCTGAAATTATTGCAAGACTGTTTTCTATCATCCCTGGTCAAGCTGAAGAAGAAGGATCCTGATGCCTCGGGAAAAAACCCCAAAAGTCTCACCCATCTTCCAGAGGATAAAGAAGGGGAGTTGGGAGAACTACAAGCCAGTCAGCTTCACCCCAGTCCCTGGGAAGATCATGGAAGCTATTCCTAGCCATAGGAAGGAAAAGAAGGTGACTGGGAACAGCCAGCAAGGATTTATTAAGGGCAGATCATGCCTGAGTAACCCAAGTGCCTTCTAAGGTGAGATGACTGATTCTATGGACAAGGGAAAAGCAGTGGACACTGCATACCTTAAGTTTAGCAAGGCCTTTGACATGGTCTCCCATAATATCCTTAGAGTATAATTAATGATACATGAACTGCACTGAAGGACTATAAAGTAGGTGGAAAATTCACTGGCCCATCAAACCCAAAAGATATTGACGAGTGGTACAAAATCCCACTGACAGCCAGTCACCAGTGGTGTCCCTCAGGGGTCAGTATTGAGGCCAATACCATTCAATGCCTGTTATAATAATCTGGATGATGGGACAGAGCACAGTCACAGTAAATTTGTAGATTATACCAAAGTGGGCAGGGGGAGCAGTCAATACACTGAAGTTAAGGGCTACTATTTGGAGGGATCGGAACAGACTGGAAAAATGGGCTAACGGGAACTTCATGAAGCTCAATAAAGGCAAATGCAAAGCACTGCATCTGATACAAAATAATCCTGAGTGGCAGGTAAACAGGCAGCCAACTAGCTAGGAAGTAGCTTTGCAGCAAAAGGAGCTTGGGGTCCTGGCTGACAGCAAATTGAATTAATGTCAGCAGTGTGCCCTTACAGTGAAGAAGGGGAGCCACATCCTTGGCCGTCCTGCTGGCAGGGTGAGGAAAAGGATCCTCTTCCTCTGTTTGGCACTTGTGAGATAACACCTGAATACTAAGTCCAGTTGGAGACTTCTCAATATAAGGCAGGCATTAACACACTGGAGCAAGTCCAGCTGAAGACCACCAGGGTGACTAGGAGTTGGAGCACATGATGGGGAGAGGCTGAGGGAACTGGGTCTGTTCAGCCTGGAGAAGGCAGGTAAAAATACCTGCTGGAACAGTGTGGAGAAGACAGAGACAGACTCCTTTCAGGGTGCGCAGCACCCAGGGCTGGGAGAAGATGCAATAGGCACAATGTGGAAGATGGAAATTTCAACTCGATTTAAGGAAAACATTTTGTGCCATGAGCATGGTCAAATACTGGAACGAGGACCCAGAGAGGTGGCAGGCTTTCCACCCTTGGAGATAATCAGTACTCACCTGGACAACCTGCTCTAACTGGGCTTGCTTCAATCAGGAGACTGGAGTACACAGGGACCTTCTGTGGTCTTCTCTACATGATTTTGTGGTTCTGCAAGTTCACATACCAATATCTGGGGAATTACGGCACTGGTGGAGCTGGGCAAGTGCTAATGCATGATGAGAGGAGGAATGGAGAAATAAATTAAAAAGGAAAGAAACTGCTTCACAGATGCTTATGGGAATTGGTCATCATAATACTAGCAGAAACAGGTGTACTCTTACTGAGCTTTAATTGTGTGACTTGGGGTTGAAATGTATGTGAGAGAGGACAGTCAAATAAAAAAGGTGAAAATGGAAGTCTGTTAGCATACAGTATATGACACATTAAGTAAAATCTCTTGGAAGCATCTGTTACACACAAAGATATCTGGTCCCGGGGTTTCATGCTAAAATATCAACATTTAAGGTACAGAAGTAGAAAAGCCAAACGAACTTTTAGGCCTGTGATTGTTAGCCTTCCCACTCTCATCAGCCCTCTCAAGATTTTTTTTTCTGCTATGTTTATTACATTACCCTGACTTGCCTTGGTTATGAGACCTGACATGGGCTTCTCATTGCTTGTTGCTAAAGATGGCAAGCCATTGTCCTACAGTACACTTTTAATGCAAGGAAAGGTGTAACAAACAGCATTTGTTAGTATTTTCTTTCCAACTTTGAGTTAAGTTCTGTCCTTTTAATACATCTCTAGTCGAAGAGGAATGTTTCCCTTTGTGAGCTCTGCTAGGAAAAAGCTGTTGAGAATCTTTGTGAGAGAATTTGATCCCATTTCCCACAAATGACAGGATAAGGTTGCCCTCGTGTGGTTAACGAGAGAAATAAAGGCCGGGGGGGGGGGGGGGGGGGGAAGGAAGCTGGTTTGGCAAAACAAGGTTCCTGCTGTCCTTCTCATAGCCATTGCTTCTTCCCTCATCTTCCCAGCTCTTTTCAAAACGTGCAAAGAAAGCAGCTCCTTCTAAAGGATATGTGCATGTTTCAGCTCTGCACGTACACCTGCCTAATGTTCCCTTAACTTGCAACATGCTTTATCTTCATTTAAATATGTGGAGTGTTGCTTTACACCTTCGGATCTTCTCTGATTGCTCATGTTCACAGTGCGTAGTCAACTGAGTGTGACGTACTCATAGTGGGACACCAGCTGGACATGAGCCAGCCAGGTCACTGCATAGTGAAAATGGCAAGCATAGCCTGGGATGTGAAGAACCATGGCCCACAGAGCGTGTGGATAAATCTTTTACATTCATGTAGAGAGCTACACTTCAGAGAAGATGTGGGCCAGCTAGTGTGACTCCAGAGAGGACCATGAGTGTCCTTGGAGGGACAGACCAGTAAGGGAGGACAGAAAAAACAAGCAGAAAATAGATAAGATAGTGGTGAGGATGGAAATAGCCCTTGCATTTGTAGGCACTTGATAAAAGAGAACAAGGTTGGCCTGACCACCAAACAGTGTGTACCCCAGAGGTCTGGCCAGGATCACTTGGATGCAGCATTGATGATAAAGGACACAGGCTGTTGGGTTGTCATCCCATCTCTAAGGCTTTTCTTGACTGGCAATGACAAGCCAGTTTTTGGTCACATCTTCCATATGCTGCAGATGTCTACAGTTACTACGGGGCAGTCCTTTGGTAGCATCTGTCTTCCTGCTGGTCTCTAACAGAAAAAGGAATAGCATGTGTGATGCTCTGTAAATGCACTGCTTTCCATTGATGAGTTACCTATATGTTGCGGACTTATCAGGGTTCAGGCCTTCCAGGCTTCCCAAAAGCAGTATGTTCACCAGTTTTATTGCTGGAACTGGCACTTTTTATTATCAGTATAAGCCAGTCTTTCAAGTGTTGTTCTGCTGTTTCTTTGTGTGCTTCCTCAACCACATCTGTCCATTCAGATTTCATTCATACTAATCATAAGATCTTGGTTAGGTGCCTTTATGATCTGAGTCAACAAGACGATCAAAGGTATAGAACAGCTTTAGAGCACAAAAAGGCTAAGAATACAAGACAAAGGGAATTCAGTGAAATGATCAGACAGTGGGTTCAAAATAATCACAAATACTTCTTTTTCATCCACAAATAGTTAAACTGTGCACCACATAGACTTGGGCCAAGCTTCAATAAATTGAAAAAAATGTCTTCAAGAGCTATTAAAGGCAGACGTAGTACTCTAGCTCATAAGCAAACTGAGACACAGATCCTTGGAAGCATCAAACAAGTATCACTAGATGTTCTTGTGCTTGTCTGAAGCTGTCTCTAACTGGCTGCTGTTAATGACAGGACGCTGAGAGAAATGGACTTCTGGGCAATTTGTATGTTTCTATGTCTTCTCTTTTTACAAATTTTTTATGAAGAACATGCAGAATATGCACTTGAGGCCATTTCCTCTTGTCCTATCAGATGTTACTTGGCAAAATAGACTGACACCCACCTTGCTACAACCTCCTTTCAGGTAGTTGTAGAGAGCAAAAAGGTCTCCCCTCAGCCCCCTTTTCTCCAGACTAAACAACCCCAGCTCCCTCAGCCGCTCCTCACCAGCCTTGTGCTCTAGACCCTTCATCAGCTTCCTTGCCCTTCTCTGGACACGGTCCAGAACCTCCATGTCCTTCTTGTAGTGAGGGGCCCAAAACTGAACACAGTACTCGAGGTGTGGCCTCACCAGTGCCAAGTACAGGGGGACGATCATTTCCCTGGTCCTGCTGGCCACACCATTCCTGATGCAAGCCAGGATGCTATGGGCCTTCTTGTCCACCTGGGCGCACTGCAGGCTCATGTTCAGGCAGCTGTCAACCGCCTGACCAACTCCAAGGTCCTTTTCTGCTGGGCAGCTCTCCAGCCACTCTTCCCCAAGCCTGTAGTGTTGCATGGGGTTGTTGTGACCCAAGTGCAGGACCCGGCCCTGAGCCTTGTTGATCCTCATACAGTTGGCCTTGGCGCATTGATCCAGCCTGGCCAGGTCCCTCTGTAGGGTCTTCCTACCCTCCAGCAGATCAACACTCCCACCCAACTTGGTGTCATCTGCAAACTTACTGAGGGTGCGCTCAATCCCCTCATCCAGATCATTGGTAAAGATATTAAACAGAACTGGCCCCAGTACTGAGCCCTGGGGAAAACCAATATTCCCCAAGTACACACTTGTTCCATGAATCCTAACCTGGTCTTTTAGACACAATCAAAAAGATCCTAGGGCAACAATTTGAAAGATGTTGCCCTCCACTTCTTTGCCCTCTCTACCTAGGCTGTCTCTCATCTACCCATACTCAGGAGAAAGACAGCCCAAGGGCAGATTCTGGCATCAAATATAAGCCAAAATCCTTGCACGGGAAAATATTTATGTTAAAGAAAACAGGGTAGTGACTATTTTCTGTTATTTTCTGTACTGTTATAGAAATGAGTCCTCAAGGCTGCTCTGGAGCATCTGTGCCATATTGTTCATTTCTTCTTAATTTTCTGCAGATCTGGAGAGCGGCACCCAAAGAAGGCCAAGTGCTGTAGATGGTAGGTGTCCACTCTTCCAAGTTTCTCCATTTAGGCTCTTTCCAGTACTGGGAGGAAAGCTATTGCCAGCATTCTAGTAGCAAATGGTGAAAGATGCTGAGAAAGGTGCAAGCTTCAGGAAAGACCGGATGGTAAGTGAGTGGGAACCGCGTAGCTGGCTTGGATGCAAGGTGGAGGTTCAGCTGGAAACAAACACCCATCTGGCAAGAGTGCAGTTGCACCACCAAGCAACTAACAGGCATTGCAAATATATGGCCGTGGGGCTGGAAGCCATGCTGTTCATCAGACAATTAATGTTTATGGAGGTATCAGAGCCACAGCTGAGGAAGGAGATAGATAAGGAAACTCCACCCTCAAACCCATCACATGGACACCAAAAGTGGGCAATGTTCTGACCTCGTGCAGAACTATGTGTGACTTTTGGCTTGGATCCCCCCAAAAGTCTCCCTGATTGCTTCCTCTGCCTCCTCTTCACTAAATCATCTTAAACATGCTGGGAGAATTCCTACCTTTTCTCAGGCTATGCTGCACTCTTTCCAGTGACAGCTTAGAAATGCAGAACTCACTGGATCAGTTCAGTAGCAGTCCAAATGTCCAGTGCTAGAGGGCACACGTGGCAGTCCAGACACAATGGGGTCTAGGAAAGAAGTGAGGTTTGAGTCCCAGTTCTTCTTTGAGACAGCTTGGTTTCAGAAGGACGTGCTCTTTATGAGCTGTGACTGGAAAATCTATGGTCTGCAGAGATGGGGGGATGGGGGGGCGACAGAAATGTCTCAGTTCTTTTTCAAAAGAATTCCAGAATCCCAGTGGTGCTGGTGGAAAGGACATCTAGGATCTCCCATCCAACCTCCTGTTCATGGCAGGACTATCAAAGCCCTAGATCAGGGCAGCTGTGGCTTTGTCTAGCCAAGTTATGGAAGCCCCCAAAGTCAGAGATCCCCCACCTGCCTTGTAAACTGCCACAGGCCTGGTGATGCCGCTGGGAAGCGTTTGGCTCTCTTCTCTTTGTAGCTGCCCTCCAGTGATTAACCTGTTGTTGCATCATTGCCAGCCCCCCCCCCCCCCTTTTCCTCTCCTCTTTACCAGATTAAAGAAAATCATAGAAATCATAGAATCATTTAGGTTGGAAAAGACCCTTAAGATCCTCGAGTCCAACCGTTAACCTATTACTGCCAAGTCCACCACTAAATCATATCCTCGAGCACCACATCTGCCCATCTTTTAAATACCTCCAGGGACGGAGACTCAACAACTTCCCTGGGCAGCCTGTTCCAGTGCTTGACCACCCTTTCGGGGAAGAAGTTTTTTCTAATATCCAACCTAAACCTCCCCTGGCACAGCTTGAGGCCATTTCCTCTCATCCTATCACTCGTTACTAGGGAGAAGAGACCGACCCCCACCTCGCTACAACCTCCTTTCAGGTAGTTGTAGAGAGCAATAAGGTCTCCCCTCAGCCTCCTCTTCTCCAGACTAAACAACCCCAGCTCCCTCAGCCGCTCCTCATAAGACTTGTGCTCCAGACCCTTCACCATCTTTGTTGCCCTCCTCTGGACACGCTCCAGCACCTCGATGTCCTTATTGCAGTGAGGGGCCCAGAACTGAACACAGTACTCGAGGTGCAGCCTCACCAGTGCCGAGTACAGGGGCACTATCACCTCCCTGGTCCTGCTGGCCACACTATTCCTGATACAAGCCAGGATGCCATTGGCCCTCTTGGCCACCTGAGCACACTGCTGGCTCATGTTCAGGCAGCTGTCAACCAACACCCCCAGGTCCTTTTCCGACAGACAGCTCTCCAGCCACTCCTCCCCCAGCCTGTAGCATTGCATGGGGTTGTTGTGACCCAAGTGCAGGACTCGGCACTGAGCCTTGTTGAACCTCATACAGTTGGCAGAAGTTCATCTGCCTCCACTTCTCTTCACAGTCCATGTGCCACAGACCCCTCATCACCTTACTGACCCTGCACTGGACTCTCCACTGTTTTTACCCAGGTATCACCTAGGAGAGGTGTTGGACAGCTACCACTAGATATCGAGGAAAATCAGTTACCTGGACTAAATCAACTGAATCACAATCAAATGCAAGTACCCAGCTGTGGGGAGACATCAAGCTGTGGTGTATTTACTATTTAAAGCAGATGAATGCTAAGTGGAATATCAGAATTCAGTGTCTTCCCTCATCCACTGGTGTAGGAAAGAAAAAAAGATGCTGATGTGGCCAAATAATATCTCACCATGACTGGACTGAAAACAACAAAAAAAGACCTGCATCACCAATTCTGATTCCAGTGTCTGACAGTGAAAATATCCCAGACAGAGGAGCACGCTGAATTTGTCTTTCAGGTTCCTGAAAAAACAAGATAAGCTCCTGGAAAGATCTAAGGCTATTTCTATCTAGACCCTACTCTTTTTTATCAGAACCCATGGCAGTCATACAAAATATTTAATGCAAATACTCCTTGACTATGCCATTGGTTTTATAGGCTTTTTATTGCTTATAAACCAAATCACGTCATCATTCGTACTTTATTTGACCCTTGTTGTAGTTAAAATATTACTCAAAGGACAATCACACCTTTTGTGTTCAGTGTTTGCTGAGCACTCATTCTGGATCCTTGCATTTGCATGATTGGTGGGAGTGAGAGCACCACTTGGGGATACGACCAATACCATCAAAATTGCTTGCAATCATTTTGCATTTTTCCCAGCCTAAGCTCTTGGCATTGAAATTTCCTTTACTCAGCAAAAGCTTCATTTCAAATTAGCAAAACTGTTCTATTTCCTAGGAGGAGGCAAGCCAGAAATTCACCCATGTTAAACAAAAAGACCTAAGAAATTATTATCAGCCTTCACATTTTTGAGCATTTGAAAAGAAGGAAATGCTTTTGCTAGTAAGATAACTTTTTTTTCTGCTTGCCTCAAATTTTGCCTGGATTTGAATAAAATAAAGCCTTTAAGAAAAAAAAGAGGGTTAACAGACATTGTGAAATATAGGAAGAACATGGGCAAACCAGGACCCACCAGATGGGTGGGAAGATGGAGGTTAATGGGAATAGAAGCAGACAGATAAAAAATGTCTGGATAGAAGGGATACAGGAGTGAGACTAGAGGCTAATGTGGGTGGGAATTGAGAAAGAAATTATGAGATTAGAATTTTAATAGGAACTGAAGCTGGTTAGTTGAGAACACTGGTAGCTAGAACTAGAGGAGAGACTAAAACTGTGAGAAATACATAGAAATGGATACCTTTTAAACTACGAAAACAATATCTTATTATCCCAGAGAATTTTGAGCTTCATCAGAATAGGAGAAATGGGCAGATAAATCACATAAGGACCAAGAGAGTCTAGGGGCAGAAAGGAAAGGAAAGGAATAAAGAAAGTTGGGAAAAGAGCCACGTTGCAGAATCTAGGAGAAAAAAAATCAACCCCAAATTACAAAAACTGAGGGAAAGCGAATGGGGACTGGATGTCAGCAGGAAGAAGGACCAGAACTGGCCGCCCTTGGAGAATAATAAGTATTATAATAAGTAGAGTAAAATGGTATATCAGGCAAGGTCTGGAGATGGATACAGAAATTTGGAAGAGCTCAGCAGAGTGATGAGAAGGGTAAGAGAAACTTTGGGGGAAAGACAAGGTAAATTTAAGGGAGAGCAGGCACAAAAGTCTGTGCTTAATAGTGAGAAAAGGCAAAATCACAGATGATTGTAGAGTTACTGATGGACATCATAATACCGAATTACAGAGTAATAATATGACAAGGGGAATCAGAGGCAGTAAGTGTAAAGTGATGAACGTAGGGAAGAACAACCATGCTGCAAGTCTCTGAATTAACCAATGCTTTAAGAAGCAGCTCTTGGAATCACATAGTTGATTGAATTTGTCATCTCAGTGCTCAACAGCTGGGAAAAAAAATCCAGTCTTGGAAGTTACTAGTAAAGGACCAGAAGACACAAAAGAAAACATAACTGAACCATTGCATAAATTCAGGGAACACTAAATTTTACTTTTCATTGCACCAAAAATAGAGCCAAGATGACCAGTTACTTTACCTTATGCAGGGCCAGTAGTTCTGAGCAAAGCTTGACAACATTTTACATGGCTGTATCTTAATCACTAGCCCCCTGACCAGACCATGGAGCCACCAGACTTAGACATCTCTGCAAGACTGTGATCACAGGTTCTGGGAGAAGTGCACTCACTCTGAAGTTGTTCTAGTAACATAGCACAGAAGGGAATCCTTCCTTTGAAGCACCTTATTTCATCAGTCAAAGCTGAAAGAAAGGTTTTTAACTGAGCAGAGGACTGAGGATTGTGAGCCTTATCATAGAATGACAGAATCACAGAATGCTTTGGGATGGAAGGGACCTTCAAAGGTCATCTAGTCCATCTCCCCTGCAAAGGGCTGGGACATCTACAACTAGATCAGGTTGCTCTGGATAGAAGGGGAAGGCTGTGGATGTTGTCTACTTGGACTTTAGTAAGGCCTTTGACACAGTCTCCCACAGCATTCTCCTGGAGAAGCTGGCTGCTCACGGCTTGGATGGGTGCGCTCTGCACTGGGTTAAAAACAGGCTGGACGGCCGAGCCCAGAGAGTGGTGGTGAATGGAGTCAAATCCAGTTGGCGGCTGGTAACAAGTGGTGTTCCCCAGGGCTCAGTACTGGGGCTGGTCCTGTTCAACATCTTCATTGATGATCTGAATGAGGGGATCGAGTGCACCCTCAGTAAGTTTGCAGATGACACCAAGTTGGGTGGAAGTGTCGATCTGCTGGAGGGTAGGAAGGCCCTGCAGAGGGACCTGGCCAGGCTGGATCGTTGGGCCGGGGCCAACTGTATGTCTTGTGTTTAGTCTAAATCTACCCTCCTTTAGTTTAAAACCATTACCCCTCGTACTGTTGCAGCAGGCGTTGCTAAAAAGACTATCCCCATCTTTCTTGTAGGCCCCCTTTAAGGATTGAAAGGCTGCAATAAGGTCTCCCCACAGCCGCCTTTTTATTGCTAAGGTGCAAGACTGAAGGTTTTAAGGGCAATACAGACCACACTTTCCTTCCTATGTCTCATAAGGGAAGAGGGTGATGATTTAGAAACAAGAATTCACAGATTCTAAAGCCTAAAATACCACTCTGCGTACCTAGTCTAAACTTGGATTTAACGTATACTAGAGAAAGATATGCATGTGTTAAGGAAGAATACATATGTGGTTAAGGAAGCGGATGCAAAGTATGCATTTAAGAAAGATAATTCAGGCAATACTTTAAATAGCAGACACTCAATCTCCCTTGCAAGCTGCTCCATTATTTAATTGCACATCCTAAAAAGAAATTGCATCTAAAACTTTGTTTTTATCTAACTAGCATTTTGTTACACCCTTGACATAAAATCGTCTTTTTTATCACTTAGCTTTCCGTCTGTGCAAATATCCATCTGTGTTAGGAAGTCATGTCTTCTTGATAAAGTTATAAAATACTCCCTATTGCACACTTTCTGTGTACAGAATCACTCTAGGAGGAACAGGTTTGGGAAGAATTGCAAGCTGTGGCAGCAGTAATGGCAATGCTGCAGCCTGGCAGAATTCTACACAGTTGCCAAAAGGGTTTTCTTCACGCTGCTGCTCCATCCCCATGTATAGCCTGTTGCTTCTACCTCTCTTTAGTGCTTGTGTAGCTACTCAGTGAGCTACACTAGGGAACCAATACCACAGAAAGTAACTGTTTTTTCTGTCACTGGATCAACTTCCCAATGTATCTAGTGTCCTGCAGAGCTCCATAGATGGGATGGGAGTAGTGGCTTTGTAACAATTTTCAAAAAGCCAACGCAACCTCAAAGCTATGGGCGGATAAGCTTTTTTTTTTTTTTATGTGTCATGTACTGAAGTTCTTCCTATGTTGAAGGAGAAATATGTTTGAAAGGCTAACTGTATGGCATGTTTCTTCTGTGTGTAGTGGTTTCTGCTTAGCTAGCACATAGCTATGTCTGCAGGTGGACTGAACTCTCCAACTGCTTTACCAGCAGGATCAAAATGGAATCATAAGCTAGTGATGATAGGAGCTTACTTGCACTTTTGTAGGCCATGTATGGCTATCACTGGATGAAGGAGAACTTAGAGTCAACCCCACAAAACATAAGATAATGTATAGGGAGGTCATGTATGTGGGTGCCTTCTGGTAAGGGGACCACAGACACATCTGGAAAGGTCACAGTACATCAGAAGCCTGCTGTTGTGACAGAATGTGGTGTCCAAACAAATGCTTCATATTGCTGAAAAGTGTTCCTGACGCAAAAAGCAATGAGCACTTCATCTTCTACAGGAAAATGTAAATGCTTTCATTACACAGAAGAATGTTTGGCTGATTCTTGGGAAGGTGTCCCTTGAAAAGCAAGGCACTCTTTCAGGGATTAGTTCCTGAACAATGTCTTTGCAGCTGAACTAGTGTGCAGAACTTGGATGGAAAACAGATAATGCATGGGTTCCTGGTCTATGTGACCCAAGAAAGAAGAAACAAATAGGTAAAAAGTATACCTCATTGCATGAACCCACATCTGGAAGATTTAGGTTTACGGCTAGCAGAGAGGTGCTGGCTGATGTCCTTCTGGACAAGAAGGCTTTTACAATTCAAAAGGTAACTCAGGAGGAAGAATGTATCAATAAAAAATTCTTGAGCTCAAATTGTCAGAAATATGTGACCTGACAGGAGCTAAGGGAATTAACACCTCATTTTCCCTGGTGGGAGCCAGTTGCCGATGCTAGGCCTGTGGTTACTGATTGCTGCAGTGTCAGGTACTTTGCCCAGGTCACCTGTGATGTTTAGTTCCTGATGTGCTTTCCTTCATCAACAACAGAAATGAGGCTAGCCTAATGCAGACCAAACCTTAACTCAGCTGAACATCAGACCTGATTTTACTCATGGTATTTCTTTCTCTTCAACAACCACATTGTCAGCCACATCTCTATCATGAATGAGAAAAACAGAGATTAGTCCTCTAGGATGTGTATTCTGTATGAATCCTGCAACCAGGCTGCCCAGCCCTCTGGACCCAGACTGCCTGGGCCCAAGCTGCTCCCTGGAGCAGGGTGCACAGGTAGCACAGAGGTAACCTGTGGGCGGTAGGCTAGGAATATTGACTAAGGGAAACTGTGCAAGGAGTTGGTGCTGCAGAAAGAAGGGTTCAAGCTGTCTTTGTAGGAAGAGCAGAGGACTTTTTTAACAAAGGGAATACCTCCCACCACAATCACCAAACCCCTTTGAAATCTTTATCCCATATTCTTTCTTTGGGACTCAGCCCTATATCTCCTTTCAGTTTCCTACACCCTGATTTGTCTCAAGCCCTTATTGCTATAACTAGGAATAGGACAGCTTCAGTAATCAGCAGGAGGAGAGCATGAAGTTCCTTTTTTTTTCCCCCCCAACGATGCAATCTGCATTACCGCAGCCCTGCTTTATCATGATCATATAAACATAATTGGTTCGCGTGTGTTCTCATAAACAAAGTGTGCAGATAAATTTGTGTTGCTTAACGTGGACACTGTTTGTTATGCTTACGAAAAGCATGCTCTAAAGTGGAGCAAATTTTCCCGAATAATTAAAAAAGAAGTCACAGAAAAGTATATATTAGCATTCCCTGTCTTTTTTCCCTGTTAAAACAATGTCAGTCCTTTAACAAGAGAGCAGAAATAGTGCAATGAACAGAAGTAACAGTTAGATTTGCACATAAACATGGACAAGTCTTAAACTTCAAAATGAGTCTAAAACTGTCTCAGGTCAGTACATAAAAGCCTGTAGCTTGCTTAAAATCTGATCATAGAACTGTACTTCTGGTCCTTCTGGGATGTTGGGTGAGCATTCAGAAACAAGGCCATGGCAGCTACTGAGAAAATCTTGTTATATTGGGGCAATCCCCAAAGACCAAGTGTATACAAAGTTTGTTCCACTGGCATCTTTCCTTACACAGCTATCAGTAAAAGACTTCATTACCAGAGATGTACTGATGACTACTTTCATCTATTCGTTTGAAGCTGAACTTGGAGATGCAGATGCACTCAAGCAGTATCTCCTTGCTGAGATGCGGGAAACTTCTGATGCAGAAAAACTGCTTGGTATTCGCTGTGATTAGGCTTCCATGTAAATCTGAGGAAGACGGACAGGGAAATGTGGACACTGCTCCTGTCCTGTACTCTCCAGAACACCTGCTGGAGGTGTATTTCATCTGACTGACATCTATTTGTCATCAATGAGACATTAGAATGCATATTAAAGAAAGCTAATATGTGCAACAAGGAAAAAAGGACAAAGAATATTGAGATCAGCTACAATGATTAAAATGTGATTGCATGAATATTCATGTTGTATTACTCTTCTACAAAAGTCCAGTCTGCAGAAGACTGGGCATTTCTGTTGCTGAATATATTTACCTTTGGATTCTATTTCTTTCCTATGCGGTGTCAGAACTTACTGTTTTGATTTAATGGCTATCGATTTAGTGACAAGGGCAATGAAGTGTGATTTATAGCTAAATCATGGGTCCTTCTGATTCACTGGCTTTCATCATAATACTGGTTAAACTCTGCCAACTCTTCCCAGGCAGCACTCACAGACAGGGAAACTCGCTGGGCTTTAAAGAGTTTAGCACTGTGGGGAGGTCCCCAGGGATCCAACCTGTACTGTGGTTAGAGGTAGACTGAGAGGCAGACAGCATGAAGCAGCACGGAAATACCATATAGATTCTTTGTAAGACCTGTTTACGGCACACCTACATGATTTCTTGCCTTATTCTGCCCTTTGCCCTCTTGTTACATATTGTGTGTACTTACTACGTACAGCAATAGAGAAATATGATACAGATTTTTCTAACAAGAGCCCTGAGCCAAGAGTTGATTGTCTCTAAAACTCACATGAGGAGGGGAGAAAGATATCAGCAACAGGCTGACGTCTATACTCTTCATTAGTGATTAAACATTAATAGGAAGTGCATGCAGATGCCACCATTCTCTCACCCTGAAGAGCCTGGGAATTGCAGAGGTAGCCATGCTGCATTGCAATGGGAAGTTGTATCCTGAGAATTTGCTTCCCCAGCTGCCTGGAGTGGTTAAATGGTCCTGTAAGGAACATGTTGGGTTCCAAGATTCATCCAAAATCCCAGCTGTTACTGAACAAAAAAAAAAAGGAAGATGGAGATAGGAGCATGTTCTAGTATACATGTGATGCTATAAAGAAAGATGTGGAGACAACTCCAAGTTGTAGTTATCAGCTGCAGACTTTGAAATCCATTCTTAATCTCCCTGTGTGACTTTTTGGCCTTGAAGGAAAAGCTTAGGCAAAAGGTAATACACGATATGTCACTCTTATTACGCTTATGTAACAAAGGTATAATTGCTTATTAAATTTCAAAATGCTTCTATTGCAGCTGGCTTTACCAGATTTTAGAAAAGGCTTTCCTTCACCTCTTTCATATTTCCTTCACTGAGGATCTGCCATTTATTTCTGTAATTTGAGTATGCCAGTCAGGAACATTTTGAAAAGCCACTGGTTCAGCTGGAGAAAAGGAATTGAACAGGGTTCCCAGCTCCCAATGGGAAGAGGTTTTACATTCAGGTCGTTCCTATGTGTTTACCTGTGTTTACTCCCTTTGGTCACCTATTCCTCAAGGCTAGGTAGGAGCCAAATCGTTAACTTAATCACAGTCATTACAGTGACAAGCTAAACTACAATCATTAACTTAAGACCATGTCCTTCCAAGATCACATGCATCTTCTGCCCATGGGCTCAGGGAAGATCACAAGGAATATGGTATGAGAAATAACTAGGGAAGCTCTTCTGAGTAAGTTTCCATGTTGCTCAGGCCAGCAGCAAGAGGCAATGTTATATTCTACTCTTTTACCATCCTTTGGGTACTTCGCTGCAGACTTGTCGCCATATGCAGTACATGCTGTCCATGACGCAAAACTCCTGTATCATGTCCTTGCACGTAAAATGAACGGAGCATCAAACACAAGCATGGACAGTTCGAAATATTGTTCACACTGATTTGTTGTTCTACTCTCTTCTGAATTTACACAAGAGGAAGTCTTTTTATGGCTGCTTGATTGCTGCTTGCTCATTACAGGAACTTACTTTATATGTTTATCTAGCAACAACTTCATAACTTTGCTTGCATCTTCCTGGAAAAATACTAACAATACAGAGAAAGCAGACTGGATACAAAATATGCTGAATGTTTTGAGAATGGACCTTGTGAGGCATAGCTAACATTTTCTTGTTGAAATTGCTGCTGTTTAGGAACATGGTGTTGATCTGCTGTGTTATTTTTGAATGCCTCTGAACTATTTCCATTGGGACCATATCATTGTGTACATCAGAGATATAAGGTGCTCAAGATGTTTTACACAGTAAAAGGACTTTCTGTTCCCCAGGTACAGAGAGTCATTGAAAGGTCAAGAAGTGCCTCAAACTGATATGAGAGTCCACATCTGAGAATGAACCATTTGAAAGGACATTTATAATTGGGTGATATCTGCAAATCATGCATTGACTAGGCAATGTGTGATTGTATATCATATATACTGTGTACGTTAGGCTACATATTATCATATGTATATATTATCATATGTATATATTATCATATATATCACAGAATCATAGAAACACAGAATGGTTGAGGGTCGGAAGAGATGTCTGGAGGTCATCTTGTCCAATCCTCCTGCTCAAGCAGGGCCACCCAGAGCCAGTTATCCAGGACCGTGTCCAGATGGTGCATGAATATCTCCAAGGATGGAGACTCCACAATCTCCCTGGGCAACCTGCTCCAGTGCTCATCACCCTCACAGTGCAAAAAACATTTTCTGATGTTCAGGGGAACCTCCTGTGTTTCGGTTTGCGCCTGTTGCCTCTGGTCATGTCACCGGGCGATGCTGAAAAGAGCCTGGCTCTGTTCTCTCTGCATCCTCCCGTCAGGTTTTTTTATACATTTGTAAGATAGTCCTGAGCCTTCTCTTCTCCAGGCAGATGAATGAACCACCAGCAGATGAATGAATGTGAAACTTGATCATGCAGGTAAGACATGCTTGACACTAGTTAAGCCTGATCCAGATGTAGAAAATCACTGCCTCGACAAGAGGCTCCTTCGCACACCCTGTAGTAGAAGGAGATTCATGCAAAACTTTTCAGTTCTTTCTAGTCTACCCCAGCCTTCCACAGATCTATCCATGGCCTGCGGACAGAGGCAAGTTTGACTTCAGCTCTGCAGTTCTGACCAAATTGCAGTCTTTGCATAATGCCTGCTATGGGAAGGGAGACAAAGCACAGTTACAGCATTCCTCACACTGCAGTGGTCCTGTTTCAATGACCAAGAATGAATCCAAGCATTTACAAACTAATAGTCTCTGCTAGAAAGCAAAAGCGATCTTTTCTCACTTGCTTCCTTCTTCATGGTAATGAGGCATGTCTGAAGTTAATTCAAGAAGTCAGTGTGCAGGTCAGGGCCAGATTTGGGGCCAGTGACAGTAAAGAGGATCAGATAGAGGGAGCCCTGTGATCACCAGGCAGGTCCATAATGAAGAGACAGGTCTGAGTTCAAGCTAGGGAGATGCTCTATGGGTTGGGGTCCTGATCATCAGGGCCTATGGCCAGGCGAAGACATGTGGTGGTGGAGACCAGTACTCCTACAATATAGCTCAGACAGGCCCAGAGCTGGACTGAAATGAAGCCCAAGGGCAAAGGTTGTGGGTGAAGGCCTCAGGTGACCTTGTCAGGGCCATTAAATCTTACTTCGTGCCCTCAGAGCCCTGGCAGATGGCACCAAAAGACCTTGAAAATGCAGCATAGGATCTGCTCTGTGCTCTTTGGAGGGAAGGAAAGTATGATCAGAGGTGTCTCTTTTGTGCCAGGAGTAGCCAGTCATCATCATTGCCACTCCTTCATAGCCGGCATGGTGTCCCCCTGTCATATGATGACTTGCTGCTTTTGGATTGTGCAAAATTCAGATTTCAATAATGAGTTTCCATCTCCTAGTTTGGTTATGTGTCCATTGGCATCACAGAGAGCAGAGCAAAGGCAACAATTTAAATTTGCAATAAGAGCGATAAATCACAAACGAAGCATTGCATACTTCTGACAAAATACACTGTGCAAAGGCAGCAGGTTGAGTCCTGTTACTGGGCTTATCAAATGGCTTTTAGTGTACCTTTGTGGGACACTTGCATGAAATTGCCCGCTAAAATATTTTCTGAAAGTCAAGAGCTATTAAATTAGGGGGGAAAACTACTAAAACTCAAGACTGAATTTGTGTAATAAACTTGCTTTGAACAGGATCCACTCGACTCAGTTATGGCAGGAAAAAAGCCAGACAGCATTTGAAAACAGTCCCAACTCTTCAGTCTTGAATTCATCTGATGCTGCTTAATCAGGGACAGCTTCCCCTACTTAACACCTGAATATTTTTAATTTTTATACGCTGATTCTATTTAAGGTCTCATACTACATTTCACATTGGTTTGAGGTTGTGGCAATGATCCTGAAAAGGGTCTGTAGGGCTTTGTTGTTGTTGTTGTTGTTACAAGTCTATCTATTTCTTAGCATGGACAAGGATACTGGGACCAGTTCACAGCATCATTCTCTATAATGTGTGGTTTTACAGACTTCTCATATAAATAGAACACAACTTTGTTTTATGTAAAATCCCTTTCAGTGTCAGGGTCCTGTACCACAAAGGTCATCAAAAACTCATGCTCTAAAAATTACATTTCTGTCCCTCAACAATTGTAAATCGAAATGGAGAAGAACAAAGGCAACTAGTGTGCAATTGTCTATTCTTTCCTAAGTGACGTCAGTGTGTTTATGCCACACAGTTGTGTAACATCATTACCTTGAAATGTGTTTTTTCAAAACAGAGTAATCACCTGTTTAGAGTTTCTTTATGTTGACCAACAAATTAGAATGAGCTTATATAACATTCGCTTAACACTTGTTACTTTTCCCAGGTTTCAGTCGAAGAAATCATGCTAAAATTCAGAATGGAGCTATATAGGGAAGCAGAGTGTTTGCACAGATACGTGCTCACTGGGCATTGGCAGAAC
Organism: Platalea leucorodia; assembly: GCF_965183815.1. NCBI lineage: Eukaryota > Metazoa > Chordata > Aves > Pelecaniformes > Threskiornithidae > Platalea > Platalea leucorodia. The sequence goes on from NC_138839.1 coordinate 9,694,332, forward strand.
TTTGTACACATACCTCAGTGAACAGCCTAAGTTTCCCTGCCCTTGAACACACTTTGAGACAAGGCTGCGGGAAGAAAAATAGGCTAAAAACATGTTGTTAATCTCAGGGTATCTGGCACATGCCTGAGGATATTGGCTAACCTTACAATTTAGGATGGTGCTCCCCTCTACCCTTGAAAGGTGCAATTAGGTGAGATAACTGAGCTGAGACAGCAGCTTACTGCTTCTGAGCAAAAAGCTGTGATTAGCTGAAGACCTTTTCTTACCTCTTTCAACAAAGGCAATGAAAACTAGAGGATATTTCTTTGAAATTGTCCTGGTTTCAGCTGGGATAGAGTTAATTTTCTTCTTGGTAGCCGGTATGGGGCTGTGTTTTGGGTTTAGGATGATGATACACTGATGTTTTGGTTCTTGCTAAGTAGTGCTAAGCTGTTGCTAAATAGGTGCTAAGTAGCGCTCACACTGGCAAGGACTTTTCAGCTTCCCCTGCTCTGCCGGGTGCATGGCGGGGCTGGGAGGGAGCACAGCCAAGGGGGCTGACCCAGACTGGCCCAAGGGCTATTCCATACCATATGATGTCATGCTCAGTATAGAAGCTGGGGGAAGAAGAAGGAAGGGGGGGGCATTGGGCGTGATGGCGTTTGTCTTCCCAAGTCACCGTTACGCGTGATGGAGCCCTGCTTTCCTGGGGATGGCTGAACACCTGCCTGTCCATGGGAAGGAGTGAATGAATTCCTTGCTTTGCTTTGTTTGTGTGCATGGTTTTTGCTTTACCTATTTAACTGTTCCAATTTATTTTACTTCCATTATTAAACTGTTCTTATCTCAATCCACGAGTTTTCTCCCTTTTACCCTTCTGATTCTCTCCCCCATCCCACCAAAGGGGGAGTGAGCGACCGGCTCCGAGGTGCTTAGTTGCCGGCTGGGGTTAAACCACAACAGTCCTTTTTGGCGCCCAACGTGGGGCTCGAAGGGTTCGAGATAAGAACAGATTTAACTGGAATGCACTAGATCGAATTTATAGCTGTTATTGCTGTTTAGCTATTAATCGGCAGGCTTCTGTGCTTGCCATGGGGTTTGCTTGCCTTACTGTATGTTAGAGTCTAGTGCTCGTTAGTGGCTGCTTTTTGCTTTTGCTGCTTGCTGAACTGCTTATCATCTTACTGTGCTGTGCCTGGGAACATTTTGATAACAACAATGGCCACGTGCCTGGGCTGGCAGATGGCTAGGGCATCGCTGCTGTTTTTCTGTGCTGCTGTACTGGACAGGCTGGAGCTCCAGTGTGAACTTGAGTCAAAGGGACTGTGACCTGTGGACGAGTCCCTGCGGGAGCAGGACACTCCAAAGTGTCTGTGGATGTGGATAATCCCATGTCAGAGCAGCCCATGGAAGTTAAGGGTGGAGCAGATATCCACCTGCAGCCCACGGAGGACCCCACGCCGGAGCAGGGGGACGCCCGAAGGAGGCTGTGACCCCGTGGGAAGCCCACGCTGGAGCAGGCTCCTGGAAGGACCTGTGGACCCGTGGAGAGAGGAGCCCACACTGGAGCAGGTTTGCTGGCAGGACTGGTGACCCCGTGGGGGACCCAGGCTGGAGCAGTGCGTGAAGAACTGCAGCCCGTGGGAAGGACTCACGTTAGAGAAGTTCATGGAGGACTGTCTGCTGTGGGAGGGACCCCACGCCGGAGCAGGGGCAAGGGGAGGACTCCATTGCAGTGTTAAACCCAATGGTCTGGTCCAAAGGGGCCAGGGGTGGAGACTGTAATGGAAACACCTTTAAATTTTTGTGACCCGGGATTTGAGTTGCATGTTATGGGAATTGCTATAGCAGGAACCCCTTGTTGCTAGCCAGGCTAGGAGCAAGGGGAGGAGTTCATTGCAATGTTAGGCCTGACCCAAAGGGGCCAGGGGTGGAGATTCTAATGGAAATACCTTTAAATTGTTGTAACGCATGATCTGAGTTGCATGTTATAGGAATTACCATAGCAGGAACCACCTGAACCAATGGAGGAGAAGTCTTACAAGAAGCAGTGCAAGCGCAGCAGTGACCTGACCTGAGCTGGCTTTGGTGCCCAATAACTCCACACAACACACTACCTCTCCTGTCCTGAGCGACGACCATCAAAGATGGAGCCCAAAGTCATGGACTAAATGAACTCAATGGACATTATGTGGACATTTGTGGGTGTTTATGGACATTTTACAGACATTTCACAGGGGTGGTCCATAGCCTAAGGAATGATACCTGTGTATTGTATCAAAGGATGGGAAGGGGGGTTGTGGTTAAAGAGGATGTATTGGATACTGTGGGACCTGAGCATGAAGTAAATGGTATGGAATAAGGGGTGGATACTGTCTTGGTTTCAGCTCAGACAGAGTTAATTTTCTTCTTGGTAGCCGGTATGGGGCTGTGTTTTGGGTTTAGGATGAGAACAATGTCGATGATACACTGATGTTTTGGTTCTTGCTAAGTAGTGCTAAGCTGTTGCTAAATAGGTGCTAAGTAGCGCTCACACTGGCAAGGACTTTTCAGCTTCCCCTGCTCTGCCGGGTGCATGGCGGGGCTGGGAGGGAGCACAGCCAAGGGGGCTGACCCAGACTGGCCCAAGGGCTATTCCATACCATATGATGTCATGCTCAGTATAGAAGCTGGGGGAAGAAGAAGGAAGGGGGGGGGCATTGGGCGTGATGGCATTTGTCTTCCCAAGTCACCGTCACGCGTGATGGAGCCCTGCTTTCCTGGGGATGGCTGAACACCTGCCTGTCCATGGGAAGGAGTGAATGAATTCCTTGCTTTGCTTTGTTTGTGTGCATGGTTTTTGCTTTACCTATTTAACTGTTCCAATTTATTTTACTTCCATTATTAAACTGTTCTTATCTCAACCCACGAGTTTCCTCCCTTTTACCCTTCTGATTCTCACCCCCATCCCACGAAGCAGGGAGTGAGCGACCGGCTGCAAGGTACTTAGTTGCCAGCTGGGGTTAAATCACAACAGAAATTTATCTTGTTTTTCATTCATTTGCTCTCAAGTTGTGTGTGTGTTTAGTATGCTGGCCTTGAAGATGATGCTGGTGACCTCAGGGTCAGAGGAGGAGATAGAAGCTTTCCTGTGTGGAGAAGCACTTTTAGCATTTGCCATGGGAGTTAATTCTTAAAGCAAATAAATCTTCTCCATTAAAGTAATAAGATCCCACTAGTTAATACACACACACCTCCAGTGGCTATTACGTCTCTTTACGCAGCATTAGCAGTTCCACAAGTCGTCTTGGGGTTTCTGCACAAGCATGAAGCCTGTAGGGTGATTCCCACAGACTGTGTGCAGGTGACAGCGGGTCGGTGACTGAGCTGGTAACCCAGATGAAACCTTTGCTCTGCTCTGAGAATGCTGTGCCTACAGCCCCAGTTCCCAGAGACTGCTGGGAAACACAGTCCTCAAAATCTGTTTTCTCTAGCGGGCTTTCTACAGCCTGCTACAAAACTGGAACTCCACTCCTGCCTGTTGCTTCTTGGCTTTCTTGGTTTGTTTTTTTTATTGTGTGCACTCCCTTTTCCCCACCAGGGACACAACCTTCCTTCTGTGTAATCCCCCAATTATTAGAAATGTCATCCAGCAAGTGCAAAATGGAGGTTTGAGTCTCTCTTTTAACCCCCATTTCTGTATGTCAAGACAATGCTCTACACACTGGGCCATAATCAGTCTGTGGTGCTCCTGTTGATGGCAGGGCCAGAATATTTGTGGGAGAACACACATGAGAGTCCCCAGTCCAGCCCTCTCACCCTGCTTGAACACTGGCAGCATATCAGCAGGGAGATCTTGGTTCTAGTCTTGTTGCCAGCAAGTCTTCCTTGCAAAATGGATAAACTGTCCTCTCTACATGAGCTGCTCAAAGCTGTTGTGATAAGACTTAATGATTTGCCAAGTTAGTTTTAACAGAAAATAATAAGCCAGATTTCTATATGCAGAGAAATAACTTTAGGATTAAAATAAGCCCAGGCAGTGTTTTGAGTCAGGAAATCCAGTTTCCCAGAGGTGCCAATTTCAAGACAGCAGGAAGAGCCTTAGTATGAGACTCTCTCTTTGACATTTGCTGTTGGATGTTTTTTTGCCCTGGAATAGTCAAAATACTGGATGTGAGGAATTCTTTTCTGCACCTACATAGCTTTTCTGTCAAATGAAACAGGAATTTATATACCTAATATTTTTTTTGAACATCAGTTCTGGATTTAGGCACCAAGTTCCTGGGATAAGTGCTTAGCTTTATGGTATTGACAGTCTTTTGAGAACTTGGTTGCTGAGTTGAGGGCCCCATATATATGGAATGGAGATAATAATTCAACAGTTAAAAGTAAAAATGAATAATTTAAAAGCTATGATGTAGTCTTATATTACTATGATCTATATAAGTACCACAAATTGTTTTAAGTTCAGGACAATATTAACAAGATATCTTCTATTCCAGTGAAGACCCAGACATGAAAGACCTTATATAGGAGAAAAGCAAGTAGGCAAGCAGACTATCACAAAAAAACCCCCACTCCAAACCCCAGCAAAAATATAAACAAGAAAAAAGCCCAAATTATTACTAGCTTTTATTTCACATACAGCATATAAACATGGGCAGATCCTTTCTGCGCCATCTTGCCACCAATAAATAAAAACACAAGGCAATGTTTTAATTTGAAAGTGATTCCAGCATTGCAGTTTGGACTTCTTTTCTCCTAAATAGAGCTTAATGAACATGAATATCTGTCAAAAGAAGGGAGCTTCCATACAATTATGTAGAAAGTGTTCCTGTGCTCCTGTACATCCATTCTCTAAACTGGCAACGATTAGTACAAGTAACAGACTGAGAATTTTCTGGCTATGAAAGTGTTGCTAAATACCAGTAACTTGTCCTCAAGTTACTTGCTGCAGTTCTGTTACAAACATACACGTCACATGCAGACCTACAGGTAGAGAGATAGTTATCCAACACACTGGAAAGCATGGGCTGGCAAAGACGATAACCCAATGCTGCTGGCTGTTATGTGTAAGGGAGGCCAAATCACTGGCAGATTTAGATATTAAAAAGGCTGCAGGAGACGGCTCGGTTTCACCCATTGTGTTTCAATCCAGGCAAAATAGTGGAAAATGAAACTGTGCCCAGGACATTTTTGTTCCAGGGTGACACAACTCATGCAGAACTGAAGCCTCTCAGATGAGGTTTACAGCCTCCTTGTTGCCAGAACTGCACTGCTGGTGGCACCTGATCCAGCTACTGCAGGACTACCCCTGGTATGTCTACATGAGCTAGCAGCTCCAGTTTGACTGTCATGGAGATGGAGCCCAAATATTGATTTGTGAAAGTATGTTATCTCGCAATATGAATGCACAAACTTCCTAGCTTGACACATCTTCTTGGTGGATTGTTTCATCCTTATTCAAAAGCAACCAGCGCAGGCAGCGTTGGCACAGATTTCACACAAATCTTCTTCTTGGACAGCCAGGTCTGTTAGAGAGAAAAGAGAGGGTTTCAATGAGATGGCAAGAGAATTTCTTGGAGAGCAGAGTCACATATCAAGGGATTTGGAGACTCCTTCCCATTACTGTTTTATGAGTTTTAATGTTCCTTGAAGTTATTACTGGAATAAGTAAAATTAGTTCTTGCAAAAATCTGGCTTAAAGAATGAAATCAAACGTAAATTCATTGGAGAAACAATGGGAACACGTGGAGGCAAGAGAACAATAGGACATCTTCTGGGGGGGTGATGGGGATGTGGCTTGTAGAATCACAACATTCGTTATATTGATAGTATTCCTTCCTTAAGTGTCCATTGTATTGGACAGCAGATAAATGCAACATAATAAAATAAAAAAGCAGACACTGTAGCAGCCAGTTCAGGAATCACTATGTGTGTCTGAAAGACAGATCATGCCAAAGAGTGATTCACCTCATTTACATCTCACACCTCTTTTAGGCTACCTGGAAAAATACCTTCTTTTACACTGATTAGAGAGAGCAATTAGACCTGCTCACAACTTTTAGTTAGTGAAAACTGAGTGATATAACCCTGCTCTTCCTGTAAGCCAGAGAAGATTGTGGGCTCTCTCACTTTAAGTCATGTAAGTTAGTGTGCAGCTACTTGGAGGAAGCTTTTTCATGGTTACAACAGCCTGATCTGTACAGGCTACAGCTAAGCTCAGCATAGCAGGAATTTTCTTGTAGGTGGCTCACAGCTAATGTAGTCCAACCCTTGTAGGAGGGCTAGTAGAAGGGCAGCATGGACTCTCTCAGTTGCTTTAGAAATGACAGGACAGTAATTATGTTTCTTTGCCTTCTGCTATTTGAATGCTTAAGGTTGAAAGGTGTGATAAAAATGGCAACTATGCAATATGAGCTACATACTCAGCCTCTCAAAAATCATGGATGCATCTTCTCTTTTGCACACAGATTGGAACTCCTCAGGGAGATCTTTTTCATCACATGGAGAATAGCTAACCATTGAAACCACCATGCGAGGGTTAATGTGTCTGTTCTCATCCATCAATTCCTTTAGCTTCTTCACAGACTCAAGGGAAAATTTCAAGTCTCCATCCTATGTAGACAGAACCAGACAAAAAAGGTGTCAGGAAGTCAGTCCTTAGGCAAATCCATTCCATTTCAACCATGAGCTCTCCCAAAAACTATACTACAGGGAAAAGACAGTGTTGAAACAAAGCCTAGATAAAATTGGTGTTGACTGTAGGCAAAATGATCAGCTCTTCAAGGCAAAGACCTTTCAGAGCAGCAGTGAGACCTGGCTGGCTAGTCAGGGCTTTCGTTATGTATCACAGTGAACAGAGGCAGAATTAGTGCATTTCTCACTCCCATGAGACAGACCCATAAAATCTGGGGTTGAAAGATACAGGCTGGGAACCTTCAGCCTGGAAGAGAGATGACTGGGCCATATGTGGTAGAGATTTACAAAATCCTGAGTTGAATGGGGGTAAATGGGAATTTATTTTGTTCACTCTTTCTTCTAATATACCAGTAGAGAACTTCAAGTGTTGGCTTGTCATGTGTTAGGCTCTCACCACACAAAAGGAGCTATTCCTTCACATTACACATTGTTAGGAGCTGAAACCCCTCACCTCAAGGTTCTGTGGCAAGTTTCCATTAATTTAAAACTTGTCCACACAACTAATGGAACACAAGTTATTGGCAGCATAAATATGACGCTTCTGACTCAAAGCTCATACCAAAAGCTTCAGCTAAGCTCAGCATAGCAGGAATATAGTGCAGGCCAGAAAAATCCACCTCTGTAGTTTTTCTGGTTTTACTCCACACCTAGTAAACCATTTTGCTCCAATTTCCATCATGTTCATTCAAGATCTGTGATGGAAAGTGTCGACATAGTGATACTCAGTCTTCAAAAATATGAGTCAAATGAACTTCACTTCTGCTTTGCAAAACATTTTGTTAAATGAATGACTTCTGAGATATTACGGGAGAGGGAAGGGAAGTCTTGGGAAGAATTTCAGAAAACAAGCGCATAAGCCAACTTTGTGCATTGAGTAACTAGTCAGACCTTAGAGACCCTGAGAAGAGGAGGCTGAGGGAAGACCTTATCGTTCTCTACAACTACCTGAAAGGAGGTTGTAGCGAGGTGGGGGTCGGTCTCTTCTCCCCAGTAAGAAGTGATAGGATGAGAGGAAATGGCCTCAAGCTGCGCCAGGGCAGGTTTAGGTTGGATATTAGAAAAAAACTTCTTCCCCGAAAGGGCTGTCAGGCATTGGAACAGGCTGCCCAGGGCAGTGGTTGAGTCTCCATCCCTGGAGGTATTTAAAAGATGGGTAGACATGGTGCTCGAGGATATGATTTAGTGGTGGACTTGGCAGTGATAGGTTAACGGTTGGACTTGATGATCTTAAGGGTCTTTTCCAACCTTAACGATTCTATGATTCTATGATTCTATGAAAAGAATGCATCACATATGCAGAGTACACTGCACATATATTGGAGAAAATACAGATTTAATGATTAATAAGATAAGAATTCAAACTACAAAAAGGAGATAAAACTCCAGAGCTGCACTTTCTACATTTTCCCCAACCTAGAAACAGTTATTCTCATTTTGTTTTTTTTTTTTTTTTTATGCTTCCAAGTGGAAAACTGAGATTTTTTTCATTAAGTAGGAAGCTATCTGTTCCCCTGGAGACTCTAAATGTCATAGAATGGTTTGGAAGAAAGGAATAGCTTAAACCTGCTATCTCTGGATATCTCTGACATCCAAAGGAGAAAAAGGATTTTTCAAGGTACAAAGATAGTACCTTACTCCTGGCAACCAGCTGCACACTTATAAAGAGAGTCAATAATTGTTTAAGAAATATTAGTTCTCTTGGTACTCAGAGGAAGTTATTTACATTGCAACCAAACCGAAATCTCCTAAACTGTTTCTAAGGATGAGTGCAGACAGATCCAACATGCTCCCAAGTACAGACAAGAGCACTGAAGTACCTTCTTAACTGCTTTCATGTTGCATGTAATATCAGTCATAGGTGCTGTGTATTTTGGAAAATTTGATATAGCCTCCTCTAATAGCTTATCTGCCTATTAATATTTCATTGGATCCAGCTAAGCACTTCTTTCACCTTTTTTTTATATGTGATATGTGTGTAGGCTCCATCACATAAGCTTGCAGGTCATTTTCATAAAGAACTTCCTGCCCAGAAGCCGGTGAGACAAGGCAATTTCTCTTTTGTCACATCTTGTTTACAGCATTCTATAAGGTTAGAGGTGTCCCCAGTTCTTGCAGCTTCACAACACATGGGGTTACATGCAAAAGAAAACTCTGGAAATGCAATGCCTCAGTCAGCAAGGGATTTCAGAGCAGTGATATGGCTGGTGAAGTTAATTAAACTGCAGCAGCATATTAGTAGTACCTGAGGCATTTTACAGAAAGAAAAACTGAACCATAGGGAGATGAAGTTGAGCCAGAGCAAAGCAAAAATTCAGGTCTATTAGTTTAGTTCCTGATGCAGCCACAACACTTCACATAATATCAGTACTTTGTTGAACTTGTAATACCAACAAATTAAAGTGCAGAAAACTCACCTGAACGTAGACTGCCTGGGAGCTGTGCACCAGTGAAAGGACTGCAAGGACTGTAAAGGAAAGAAAGCCTTTCATAGTGCCTGCAAAGTATACCCTTTCCTAACCTGAATATATTTTATTTTCTCTGGCTTTGGTCTTTCTCTGTCTTTCTTTTGCCTCTCTCAGACTTTCTGTCTTCTTAACACTCAGACCGCCTAGCTCTATGTTCCCAGTGCACAGCTGGATCTTTATAAAGACTTCACACAGCATTTGCTTGGTAATCCATTAACCTAAACTCTTCATTGACATATAATAAACCCTCAGTGGACTATCAGTTATCTACCCCTTAGCAGAGTAGGCCAGTCACACCCAGGCAGGTTTATGAATCTCTCCCACTTTGAGAAACTGGCCATGACACAGGCAGGCAAAACATTCCAGCCTACGATAAATAAATGGTAGAGATTGATCTAACGCAACATCTGAAACTCAGTCTCCATATGGGGAATGTCCTCAGGTTTCTGGCCACTTCCTGCAGAGCTGTGAGAAAGAAAGAGCTTTGGAAGGAGACAGAAAAAAAAATTGATCTCTTGCACTGATTGCTGGCCAGGCAGTTCCCTCTTCTGGGGATTCCAGGTACTAAGATGGTAGCAATGAACCGAGGCAGATGAACACAGGCTGTGCCTGCATATGACCAGATATAAAATGTCATCTTGCTGCTGCTTTTTGCAGCACCTAATTCAAATGCACACATTAAAAGGCACAGGGATTGTCATTAAGGATAGAGGCTGCCATGAATCAAACCTATTTCTCTGTGACTTTCAGTCTTATCCAGAAACACGGTAATGTCACACAGATGGAGAACCATCAACATGCCTCACTCAGCTCAGTTCTGCCCATCAAGCTCAGGTCCTTTAATCTGTAAATGATTTCTGGCATATTGTGGCTTTGGAGTAACAACAGACACCATGCCAATCTTCCCGATACCAGCAGAACAGAGGAAGGCAACAGTCAGCCACTAAGTTTTCTCAAATCTCAGCAATGCTTTATGCCAACAAAGGCTCTAATTAGTTCTTACTGTATTCCAATCCATTGATAAGATTACAGTGAAAATCATCATGCTGCTTGGTATAAAATCCCAGAAACTAAAGCAGCCTGGAGTTTCCAGGCAGTGGGCTTATAAGGAGGGAATCGGACTTCTCCGGTTCAGTATACCCCAAAAATTTCAGCAAAGCTGAAGCTACCCCTTAGCTGACAGTGCTAACTCCTTACTGGTAGACTTTGCTTCTCTCCTTTCCACCAGTCCAGTCTACTCCTCATCCATGAAATTTGAACCCCTAGAAGCATCTTTATTACCACAAAATGAGTTTGCTTTCTCTGCTGTTATGCTTTCTCTGCTTTCTGTGCTGCCATGGCCAACAGCCAACACCACTTGCAACTCGAGAACAACTCATGCCTATGCCTTTAATTACTCTAATATTGGTCAAAGGTACAACAGCAGAGAGTATAACAACCACCTCCTCCTAGAAGCTTTGCAGAGGTGTCACAAGAGACAGACATGCCTAGAATCCAATTAGGTGAATCCAAGGGTAAGAAAGCAATTAAATGTAGGGAATAATAAGGTATATTGAGAGGCATGAAAGAGGCAATTGAAACCCCACCTCCCATTACATACTTGGCTCCCAAAACTGCTGGGTCAGGACACTTGTTGGAGCATGGACTGCCACTTTTTATCAGTGTCAAGCCTGACGTGCTGATGGCATGCCATAGTGGAAAATCCCAGTGCTTCTGATCCAACTGCTTTTCTGACAGTCCAGACGTACACACTCTCTCCTCCATCTTCTTTTAAAAAACTCCAAAGAGAATTATGGCTGGCTTACACTTTTTTTTTTACTACTTTATCTAAGAGTTACATCAAGCTCTGATACCAGTTTTGGTCCATTACTTCATGCCCCTCACTTCTGTCTTGTTTAGACAATATTAAGATAATACCAGTTAAGTTAAATCCTTGAGTGGCACTGTTGCACTTCGTTGTCTGGATTCATCCAATCCACCTGTAAGTTTTGAAACCCAAAAGTTTTTCCAAGTACCTGGAAAAAAAGGACTGCCTGTCAAAACTCAGATCATGTGTGTCCCTTGTTTGGTATCCTGTTCCTAATTGACAGGAATCCCTTATGCTTTAGAGGAAATGGGGCCTTTCCTCAGAATAGTTGTCAAATGCCTTCACCTGGAGTCTTCAGAGGGCTCCCACGTGGCATCCCCCCAGGCATGGGCAGGGATGATGGGAGCACATATCTAAGCAGATAGGATCTTTAAGAAAAAACAGAGAGTCACCTAACACATTTAGTCACCTCTAAGAATGACTTTTTCGAGGCTGTGCCGTTGAATTAAAAGGTCTACAGCAAGCATAAATCTGGAACTAGGCCCCTAAGTGCTTTTTGTGCTCAAACTGTAGCCAACCTGAGTTTATCCATGAGAAGGGTGAGAGCTGAAAAGAAAGAGCTACAAGATTTCTGACACCAGGTGGATCTTACTTATGCTGAAAAGCCAAACATGTGTCTACATCTTTTTTTTACTGGGGAGCCCCAAAATGGACACAGCACTCCAGACATGGCCTTACCAGTGCTGAGTAGAGGGGAGGGATCACCTCCCCCAACATGCTGTCCAAGCTCTTCCTAATGCAACCCTTGGCCTTCCCTGCCACAAGGGCGTGTTGATGGCTCATGTTCAACTTGAGACCACGAAGACTGAGTTGCTGTAAAGCTAATGGTGAGGCCCCAGCCTATACTGGTGAATAGGGCTCATACCTCCCCAGGAGCAGGACTTTGCATTTCCTTTCATTGAAGAGGATGAGATTTCTGGCAGGCCATTTCTCCAGCCTGGGCACTCCTCAAGGCCCAGCCCTGCTGGGGCTCTGCCCTGCCCAGGCCCTGCACACCAGAGGGGCTTTGCTCTGCGGTCCGGGAGGGCAGGAAGGGGGATGCACGCCACACTGCCGTGCCTTGGGTGTTGGTTCCCTGTGCCTTGGGCAATCTGCCCTGCAATTGACTTCTCATGACTAACCCCTGCCATAGGGGGGCACCATGACCACCCCTGCTGACAGCAGCCCCCTTGTCCTAGCCATCCCTGGATCCCCATGGAACAGACTTTGCCCCGTCACCTGCTCCCCTAGGACCTAGTCCCAGCTTCCCACATGCTTGGGGGGCAGGGGGACACATCAGGGGCATGGACACAGCAGAAGCCCCTCATGCCTTTCTCCCAGATCACCAACGCAAGGGGACAAATGGCTCCTTGCTGGGGCCCATTTCCAGTTCCCCTTCCCTCAGCACTTGCCAACCACCTCCCCAGCCCAGGTAGGTGCCCAGGGGAAGGCCCCAGGGGTCCCCAGGGATCTTCAAGCCACAGCTGGAGCCTATTCAGCACCTCTTCCATTGCCATTAGAGCCCCCTGGGCCTTTGAGGACTGGGCAGGGGGGCAGCCAGCATGGCAAAACAGAACCCAGCAAGAGACAAACTCCTTGTGGGGCTTGTGGGATCTCCTGTGGGGTAGCTGTGGGGCTGTGGGGCAGTTCTGGGGGCAACCATGGGGCTGTGGGGGCGGCGTGTGTGAGGGGATGGCTTCTCCATGCTGGGGCTGTGTGTGGGCAGTTGCTGTGTGGGGGCTGTTGCTCTGTGGTGGTGGCTGGGGGGTGGTGTTGGGATGGGGGCTTAGGTAGAAGCTGCTTTGCAGTGGGGTAGGCTGGGGTGGGGCAGATTTGGGGGGGGGAATCCAATCTACAGTGGGGCAGTGTTTGGGGTGGTTTCTGGTCTGTGGGGCTGATTCTCGATGGGGCTGGGGGAGGGGGGCAGTTTTGGGTCAGGGTTGCAGCTCTGGGGAGAAGGCTGTGGTGATGGTGGGGTTGGAGGTGTGTGAGGCTGTAGCTTCACAGTGGAGCAGCAGCCACCTCTACCTCAGTACTACCTGGGGCTGAGCCATGGCTGTAGGGGTGCGAGGGGGCACCAGCCTTTCCACGCACTCCTTGAAACCAGCCCTTGTCATAGCTGAGGTCCAGGATACCTCAGTTTCCAGCTCAGTAAGTCCCAGCAGCTAGGCACACCCCAAGGCACTTGGACAGCTCAGGGGCACAACCAAAGGCAAACCAAAGGTTTCTGGGAGGCAGAGTGAGTCGTGTGACAGGCTCGGGGAGGCTCCAAAACAAACACAAAACACTTCCCCAGGCACCTAAATGCACACAGAGGGCTCATGGAGGCACCAAAAGAAGCCTGGAAAGCTCTTTGAGGTGCCCAAAGCTGCACGGAGGGCTCCTGGGTGGGGGATAGTGGCTTTCTGAGTGCCCAAAGGGAAACAGACGACTGGGATAGGGCAATCAAACACATATGGAAGGTTCCCAGGCCTCGCCCCAGGAGACACAACCCGAAGACTTGGAGTAGGGGGGACACGCTACCATCACCTGCAGGGACTGCACTTATCTCCCACCTAAGATGAGGCAGCAGCAGTAGCAAGAAGACACTAGCCTCAGGGCAGGGCTCAGCCTGCAGTGTCCCCTCCACTCCTTCCTCCCTGCTCTTGCAGTCACTCTACCCCATGCAGATGGTCCTGCCTGCCTGGCTGGGGAAGGCTGCCTGTCTGCAGGGCTGAGGCGAGTCCTCTGCCAACAGGACAGGGATCAAGCCCAGTGTCCTTGTGGTGGGTTTGACCTTGGCTGTCTGCCAGACTCCCACCCAGCCACTCTCTCACTCACCCTCATGTGTTGAGATAAAGACAGGGAGATAAACTACCAATTATCATCATGGACAAACCAGACTCAAGTTGGGCAAAGATAATTTAATTTATTGCCATTTGAAAATACGGTGAGAAACAAAGACAAAACTAAAACCACCTTCCCCCACCTGCCCTGTTCCCAGGCTCAACTTCACTTCACTTAACTTTCCTGAATCTTCTACCTCCTCCCCAAAACCCTGAGTGGCACAGGGGGATCAAGAATAGGGGGTTGCAGTCAGTTCAGATCAGTTCTCTGCTGCTCCTTCCTCCTCATGCTTTTCTCCTCACACTTGGGGAGGGACCCCATGGGGTACAGGCCTTCATGGACTGCTCCAACGTGGGTCCTTCCTATGGGCTTCAGTTCCTCAAGAACTGCTCCAGCATGGGGCCTCTCCATGGGTAGAGTCCTTCAGAAAAAGACTGCTCCAGCATGGGCCCAGAGGCTGCAGCTCCTGTCAGGAGCCTGCTCCAGCATGGGCCCTCCACAGGCTGCAGCTTCCTTCAGGGCACATCCACATGTTGTGGTGTGGGGGTCCTCCATCGGCTGCAGTGTGGATATCTGCTCCACCATGGTCCTCCATGGGCTGCAAGGGAATCTCTGGTCCGCTGTCTGGAGCACCTCCTCTCCCTCCTTCACTGACCTCAGTGTCTACAGGGTTGTTTCTCTCTCAGTTTTCTCACTCCTTTCTCTCACAGCTGCTGTGCAGCATTTTTTATCCTTTCTTAAATATGTTAACGAAGAGGTGCCACCAGCTTCACTGATGACCTGAGCTTTGGCTCCCGTCTATTTTGAAGCCAGCTGGGACTCACTGTGACCATCATGGGGGCAGCTCCTGATCTCTTCTCACAGAGGCCACCCCTGCAGACCCTCCTGCTACCAAAACCTTGTCATGTAAATCCAGCACACTGCTCTCTTCACTTCTTTTCTTCTCCTGGCATCCTCCACAGCCCTTGGTGCTCATGCTCTCAGGCTTTTTTCTTGCAGCTCACTGCTGTGTTGGGGCACTTCCCAAACAGCAACTGGGGACCTAGTGCTCTGTGCTACTGACTGAAACACAGCACCCAGGGGATGAGGGGGAGGCACCAGCTCGAACAGCACTGGCATCCCATCCCCATCCCAACAATCACTGACACCTCCATGGCATGCCAATGGTCATAAACACACTGTACACAAACTAGCAGCCACCAACACACTTCCCTGGCTCCCCAGCAGTCACAGTCCCTATCACAACACCCTGTGAGCATTAAGATCCTCTCCAGTCCTTTTCATGTTTGCTCAGATGGTATCCCATCCCTTCCAAGAACACTCGCATTCCATGTCTTACCTGCCTTGCTCACTCAGAAGACCTTGTTTCCCCTACAAGACAACGTTAATGCTTTTCATGAGCATGCAGATTCCCCAGATCTCACCATCTCTTCCCATTAGCCTCCATGTGTGCACTGACCCTCCACTTTCTCCTTAATTTTTGCTAACATCCCTTTCATTATCAGTTCTGGACCATAAGGTCTGGAACTTTTCCCTCAAAGGAGGCTCAAAATCCATTCTTTGCCTCCGCCCAAGCTTATGTATCTTTCACAGTGTCCTCTATAAGCTCAGATACATTCTGCTTATCAACATATCTCCTAATATCCCTTCATTTCCCATTATTACAGCACAGATCTCCTGTCGTTCCCTCCCTGCAAGCTCACGCCTACCCTGTTTTTTCCCTCCCTGCATGCTCACCCCTTCTTTGTTTCCATTGCCTGCCACAAACCACCCCCCTCTGGCTGCAATCCTGTGTACCTGGTGCCCGTACAGGCACATGCTGACACTGCCCTTCCCCTCAGGGCAAGACAAGACCCTCTCAATTCAATGTGCTTAGATGCCCATCATCCGCCTTGCAGGACAATTCCGTCCCCTCCTCTCCCCTTCTTGCACGCCCGCATCTCCGCTCTTCCCGTCTGAGCTACTCAGCTCCCACACTGGGCGAGACTGGGCCGAGCTGCCTCTGCACGGTCAGTCCGAGGGGTGCTGGGGATGGGCAGCGCTGTGCGGGCAGGTTGCTTTTGCGCAAGAATGGGCCATCGCACGGCATCGTTAACAGCCCGTCCATGCCAAAGCCCTGCCAGTGAACGTCCTTGCAGGCACAGGTTGCTGACCACAGCCGGGAGCAGGCCCCCGGCTGTCTTTATTTGGCATCTCCCGGAGGAATACGGTGTATGGAAAGGCCCCATGCAGCTAAGGGCTCCACTGCTGCAGAGGAGGCAGCGCCGTGCCCGAGTCCCACGCGCCGCCGTAATGGCCTCGTGCTTTTTAGCGGGGCTCTCGGAGCTCCATCTTCTTCGCCAAGCTAAAGGAGAAACCAAAAGGTGTTCAGCTGGACGTCCAGAGAAGAGGGCAGAGACCTCCTGCCCACCAGCTCTGGTCTTGGAGGCCTTCTGTGGTCTCCAAGACAAGCCCTGCCCTGCAGACCCAGGCCCATCAGCCGAGAGCTGGCAGAAGAGAGGCCAAACCCCGGAGGAACCCACCCCTGTCCCCATCCGCCCCTCTTCTGCCTGCGGACATCTCCCTGGGGCTGGAAGGCAGCTGTGACTCAGGGGCACAGCCTCAGGACCCCGCTGCTCTCCTGCCAGCCAGCTGCCAGGAACACACAGTCCTTCCCGGCTGCTGCTGCCCGGGCAAGGGAGGAACGTGCCACTGCAGGAAAATGCCTCCTGCGCTTGGAGACATTTACCAGAGGAACTGCTCGGGGGCCGTTGCCCGCAACCTGTTCACCTCCACGGCCTTCCTCCGCTCCTCCTGGCGGGCTCGGTACGGCTCCAATTTGTGAGGACCTGCCTTGCTCTTGGTAGCCGGACGCTGCAAGCAAGGAAAAATTCCCTCTCGCTCCCTGCCCCAGCCCCTGCGTCCATGCGGCGGCTGCCGAAGGACACCGGGCATCAGGGCTAACCCCAGGCATCTCCTGCAGCCTTTCCAGCCCTGCTGCTCCAAGGGCTAAGGTGGGAAATGCAGCAAAGCTTTGGAGAAGAGCCTTGAACTCCCCATGGTTCCCTGCTCCCTCCTCTCCAGGAGCTGCAAGGTGCAGGACAAGCAGAGGAAAGCGCCCGCAGCCTGAGAAGGCCCAAGAGCTGCCAACAGCAGGGAAAAGGCTGTTACTTCCCTTGCGTGACCATCCTTTTCCGAAAAGCTCCTATCACAGTGTGACTTTTCACTGCTACTCAGCTTATATGGAACACGGCCCCTTCACGACCCGCTGCTGCGCAGCCACTCTTCCCCAGCTCTGGAAACTCCTTGGCCACCGTCTCCTCCTGCGGGACTGTCTTTCACCTCTGGCGCGGGGGTATTTGGCAGCAAATCTGGTTTGTAACAAGGTTTGCCTGCCCAACTGGAAGACTACAACCTCAATTCCATCGTCTTCTCAAGAGCAGAACTGATCGCACCAGGTTGAACCGCAGGGAAATACTTGGATAGGAAAAGTGGTTCTGAGATTGATGCAAAAAGGTGGCGCTGACACTTGATACGGTCACCATCAGATTAAAGGCAGTCGGTAACCAGAAACCACTGCAAGAGAACAGAGAAAAGCCAAACTGGGAACTATAGTTCCAAATGAGCTTTGCTTTTACCAGTCTCAGCACGGAGCGAGTTTTCTGCGTGCATTGTGTTCTGGCGAAAGAAAACATTAGCCACGTGGAAATACCCTCCCGACGTCTCATTAGAGCTTCGTCCAAACGCACAACTAGCAAGGTAAAGCGGAAAACAATCGTTGAAATAAATACATAAATCAATGCAGGTTTCACATTCCTAGCAAAGGGAATCTTTTTCTGTGGAACTATAGCATTAGCTATACCTGATCACAACGGGAAACCGTGGCATTAAAGAGCAGTGCTTTCTGATTTACAGGGAGGAATCAACGCCCCCGCCGCCTAATCCCCTGCTCGCTCGGGCACGTGTTACCCTGTCGAAGCCCGGGGAAGGGTTCCCACACCTCTCCCTGCACAACCCACGTACCTGCCTTTCAATGCACAACGTGCTGCCGCATTTCAGCTCTCCAGTCCTGCCCGCCGTGCCTGTTTCTGCCCCGATGCCCCGACCACAGCCAGGGGAGGGCACTGGGAAGGCACTGGTGCATTCCAGCTCTTCTCAGCTGGCCTGTGGCTCTCAGCAGATTTGTCAGGGCCTGCCTGGCTCTTGGCGGCCGCACGCTGCAACCGCGGGGGGCAAATTCCCTCTTGCCCCCTGGCTGAGACCCTCCAATGCGGGACAAGCTTCAGGCTCCTGTCCTGCTGCAGAACAGGCTGCCTCTTCTCCTTCTTCCTCTCTCCCCATCCCAGGAGGCGCTGCTGCTTCTCTCGCTGACCGACTTGGCCTCTGCTTCCACTCCTCCTTCTTGACTACACGAGCCACTAGTAGAGTCGAGGGCTGGGTCTCTGCTTCAGTCTCAGCACCTGTTTGGGTGGCTTCAGAGCAAGCAATCGGCTTCTCTCTGTCCGTTTCTGTGGCCCCCGAGCAGCAGGCATTCTGCTCAGTGTCTGCATGCTCCCCTCCTTCCAATGATGTATTACTTTGGAAGGCTGACGTGCCTTTTTGGGTGGGAAATCCTAAGCGGCCAGAGTCGCTGAGGGCCCTTGGCACCTAGGCCCACCTCCTGCCATACCCCCTGCCACCCAGGGATCGATTGCCCTAGAGCAAATTCCTCTGGGGAATTCGCAGTTGGTTGTTTAACCTCCCAAACCTTCATCAAAGTGAAAACCAGGCTCACAAGACCCATCAGGAGGAGCAGCCTAATTACCCCAAGAACATTGAGGGAACGGAGAGGCCAATGGAAGGAGGCTAGAAAGACCTCTCCTGGAGGAGAGGCTGCCATTCTTTCTTCTCTCCACAGAGGAGAAAGCGGGGAAAGGTGGAGCTGCTCATTTTCTCCAGGAACAGGTTCTCTGAGTGCTGGGACAGCACTGCAGGAGCCCAATACCGGAGCAGGCTCAAGGCCAGGGGTTTTATCAGAGCTCTCCCAGGCAAAGCAAACCAAGGTGATAACCAGCACAGCAAACGCAGACAGTGCAAACAGTCCTTAACACTGCCTGGAGTTTGCCGCCCAGCAAGAAAGGAATCAAGCACCCGAGCGCTAAAGGAAAGGCATAATTCAGCCCCCAAAGTACACACTTCAGCATCCCGATGTGCAACAGCCAAGCCAATAGCAACTTATCGGAACAGGTACCACAGCCAGAAGTCGAATCTAGCGCACTCCAAGGAAATCTCTTATCATCTCAAACCCCTCAAGGGGTGAACGGAAAAGTAAAGTCAACAAAAGTTGTTGGGTGGCGGGGGAAGACAAGAAAGTTGTTTTGGCTGGAGGAGGAGAGAGCGGGCTGGACCGAAAAGCGGGCACACAGCCGGGCCCAGGGCTGGCGATCAGGCTGGGCAACTGGGCTGACAGGAGCCTCATGAGGAAAGCAGCTTTGCAGAAAAGGCCCTGGGGGTCCTGGTGGGCACTAAATCGAACATGAGCCACCAATCTGGCCTTGCCACAAAGGCGGCGCCTAGAGCTCTCCTGGGCTGGGGGTTGCGTTCGGTAAAGCGTTGCCAGCAGGTGGCGGCAGGTGATCCTTCTGACCGTCAGGAAGCCCTTTTTCACTGGGAGGGTGACCGGGCACTGGAGCAGGTGGCCCTGCTTGAGCTGGGGGGCTGGACAAGATGACCTCTGGAGGTCATCAACCAGCCTGTGAGGCTGTGCACATCCCCTGCAGTCCCATCCGCAGCTTCCAGGTCTCCTGCCTTCTCCGCCTTGGAGGCTCAGGGTCCCTTCTCTCCCTCCGGGCAAGCTGAGACACCCTCGATGCCCATCCCTCTGAGCTCCGATGCCCTCCCTGCACCTTGCTGGGCACTGCCCTCCCCTCCTCTCCCCTTCTTGCACGCCCGCATCTCCGCTCTTCCCGTCTGAGCTACTCAGCTCCCACACTGGGCGAGACTGGGCCGAGCTGCCTCTGCACGGTCAGTGCGAGGGGTGCTGGGGATGGGCAGCACTGTGCGGGCAGGTTGCTTTTGCGCAAGAATGGGCCGTCGCACGGCATCGTTAACAGCCCGTCCATGCCAAAGCCCTGCCAGTGAACGTCCTTGCAGGCACAGGTTGCTGACCACAGCCGGGAGCAGGCCCACGGCTGTCTTTATTTGGCATCTCCCGGAGGAATACGGTGTATGGAAAGGCCCCATGCAGCTAAGGGCTCCGCTGCTGCAGAGGAGGCAGCGCCGTGCCCGAGTCCCACGCGCCGCCGTAATGGCCTCGTGCTTTTTAGCGGGGCTCTCGGAGCTCCATCTTCTTCGCCAAGCTAAAGGAGAAACCAAAAGGTGTTCAGCTGGACGTCCAGAGAAGAGGGCAGAGACCTCCTGCCCACCAGCTCTGGTCTTGGAGGCCTTCTGTGGTCTCCAAGACAAGCCCTGCCCTGCAGACCCAGGCCCATCAGCCGAGAGCTGGCAGAAGAGAGGCCAAACCCCGGAGGAACCCACCCCTGTCCCCATCCGCCCCTCTTCTGCCTGCGGACATCTCCCTGGGGCTGGAAGGCAGCTGTGACTCAGGGGCACAGCCTCAGGACCCCGCTGCTCTCCTGCCAGCCAGCTGCCAGGAACACACAGTCCTTCCCGGCTGCTGCTGCCCGGGCAAGGGAGGAACGTGCCACTGCAGGAAAATGCCTCCTGCGCTTGGAGACATTTACCAGAGGAACTGCTCGGGGGCCGTTGCCCGCAACCTGTTCACCTCCACGGCCTTCCTCCGCTCCTCCTGGCGGGCTCGGTACGGCTCCAATTTGTGAGGACCTGCCTTGCTCTTGGTAGCCGGACGCTGCAAGCAAGGAAAAATTCCCTCTCGCTCCCTGCCCCAGCCCCTGCGTCCATGCGGCGGCTGCCGAAGGACACCGGGCATCAGGGCTAACCCCAGGCATCTCCTGCAGCCTTTCCAGCCCTGCTGCTCCAAGGGCTAAGGTGGGAAATGCAGCAAAGCTTTGGAGAAGAGCCTTGAACTCCCCATGGTTCCCTGCTCCCTCCTCTCCAGGAGCTGCAAGGTGCAGGACAAGCAGAGGAAAGCGCCCGCAGCCTGAGAAGGCCCAAGAGCTGCCAACAGCAGGGAAAAGGCTGTTACTTCCCTTGCGTGACCATCCTTTTCCGAAAAGCTCCTATCACAGTGTGACTTTTCACTGCTACTCAGCTTATATGGAACACGGCCCCTTCACGACCCGCTGCTGCGCAGCCACTCTTCCCCAGCTCTGGAAACTCCTTGGCCACCGTCTCCTCCTGCGGGACTGTCTTTCACCTCTGGCGCGGGGGTATTTGGCAGCAAATCTGGTTTGTAACAAGGTTTGCCTGCCCAACTGGAAGACTACAACCTCAATTCCATCGTCTTCTCAAGAGCAGAACTGATCGCACCAGGTTGAACCGCAGGGAAATACTTGGATAGGAAAAGTGGTTCTGAGATTGATGCAAAAAGGTGGCGCTGACACTTGATACGGTCACCATCAGATTAAAGGCAGTCGGTAACCAGAAACCACTGCAAGAGAACAGAGAAAAGCCAAACTGGGAACTATAGTTCCAAATGAGCTTTGCTTTTACCAGTCTCAGCACGGAGCGAGTTTTCTGCGTGCATTGTGTTCTGGCGAAAGAAAACATTAGCCACGTGGAAATACCCTCCCGACGTCTCATTAGAGCTTCGTCCAAACGCACAACTAGCAAGGTAAAGCGGAAAACAATCGTTGAAATAAATACATAAATCAATGCAGGTTTCACATTCCTAGCAAAGGGAATCTTTTTCTGTGGAACTATAGCATTAGCTATACCTGATCACAACGGGAAACCGTGGCATTAAAGAGCAGTGCTTTCTGATTTACAGGGAGGAATCAACGCCCCCGCCGCCTAATCCCCTGCTCGCTCGGGCACGTGTTACCCTGTCGAAGCCCGGGGAAGGGTTCCCACACCTCTCCCTGCACAACCCACGTACCTGCCTTTCAATGCACAACGTGCTGCCGCATTTCAGCTCTCCAGTCCTGCCCGCCGTGCCTGTTTCTGCCCCGATGCCCCGACCACAGCCAGGGGAGGGCACTGGGAAGGCACTGGTGCATTCCAGCTCTTCTCAGCTGGCCTGTGGCTCTCAGCAGATTTGTCAGGGCCTGCCTGGCTCTTGGCGGCCGCACGCTGCAACCGCGGGGGGCAAATTCCCTCTTGCCCCCTGGCTGAGACCCTCCAATGCGGGACAAGCTTCAGGCTCCTGTCCTGCTGCAGAACAGGCTGCCTCTTCTCCTTCTTCCTCTCTCCCCATCCCAGGAGGCGCTGCTGCTTCTCTCGCTGACCGACTTGGCCTCTGCTTCCACTCCTCCTTCTTGACTACACGAGCCACTAGTAGAGTCGAGGGCTGGGTCTCTGCTTCAGTCTCAGCACCTGTTTGGGTGGCTTCAGAGCAAGCAATCGGCTTCTCTCTGTCCGTTTCTGTGGCCCCCGAGCAGCAGGCATTCTGCTCAGTGTCTGCATGCTCCCCTCCTTCCAATGATGTATTACTTTGGAAGGCTGACGTGCCTTTTTGGGTGGGAAATCCTAAGCGGCCAGAGTCGCTGAGGGCCCTTGGCACCTAGGCCCACCTCCTGCCATACCCCCTGCCACCCAGGGATCGATTGCCCTAGAGCAAATTCCTCTGGGGAATTCGCAGTTGGTTGTTTAACCTCCCAAACCTTCATCAAAGTGAAAACCAGGCTCACAAGACCCATCAGGAGGAGCAGCCTAATTACCCCAAGAACATTGAGGGAACGGAGAGGCCAATGGAAGGAGGCTAGAAAGACCTCTCCTGGAGGAGAGGCTGCCATTCTTTCTTCTCTCCACAGAGGAGAAAGCGGGGAAAGGTGGAGCTGCTCATTTTCTCCAGGAACAGGTTCTCTGAGTGCTGGGACAGCACTGCAGGAGCCCAATACCGGAGCAGGCTCAAGGCCAGGGGTTTTATCAGAGCTCTCCCAGGCAAAGCAAACCAAGGTGATAACCAGCACAGCAAACGCAGACAGTGCAAACAGTCCTTAACACTGCCTGGAGTTTGCCGCCCAGCAAGAAAGGAATCAAGCACCCGAGCGCTAAAGGAAAGGCATAATTCAGCCCCCAAAGTACACACTTCAGCATCCCGATGCGCAACAGCCAAGCCAATAGCAACTTATCGGAACAGGTACCACAGCCAGAAGTCGAATCTAGCGCACTCCAAGGAAATCTCTTATCATCTCAAACCCCTCAAGGGGTGAACGGAAAAGTAAAGTCAACAAAAGTTGTTGGGTGGCGGGGGAAGACAAGAAAGTTGTTTTGGCTGGAGGAGGAGAGAGCGGGCTGGACCGAAAAGCGGGCACACAGCCGGGCCCAGGGCTGGCGATCAGGCTGGGCAACTGGGCTGACAGGAGCCTCATGAGGAAAGCAGCTTTGCAGAAAAGGCCCTGGGGGTCCTGGTGGGCACTAAATCGACCATGAGCCACCAATCTGGCCTTGCCACAAAGGCGGCGCCTAGAGCTCTCCTGGGCTGGGGGTTGCGTTCGGTAAAGCGTTGCCAGCAGGTGGCGGCAGGTGATCCTTCTGACCATCAGGAAGCCCTTTTTCACTGGGAGGGTGACCGGGCACTGGAGCAGGTGGCCCTGCTTGAGCTGGGGGGCTGGACAAGATGACCTCTGGAGGTCATCAACCAGCCTGTGAGGCTGTGCACATCCCCTGCAGTCCCATCCGCAGCTTCCAGGTCTCCTGCCTTCTCCGCCTTGGAGGCTCAGGGTCCCTTCTCTCCCTCCGGGCAAGCTGAGACACCCTCGATGCCCATCCCTCTGAGCTCCGATGCCCTCCCTGCACCTTGCTGGGCACTGCCCTCCCCTCCTCTCCCCTTCTTGCACGCCCGCATCTCCGCTCTTCCCGTCTGAGCTACTCAGCTCCCACACTGGGCGAGACTGGGCCGAGCTGCCTCTGCACGGTCAGTGCGAGGGGTGCTGGGGATGGGCAGCACTGTGCGGGCAGGTTGCTTTTGCGCAAGAATGGGCCGTCGCACGGCATCGTTAACAGCCCGTCCATGCCAAAGCCCTGCCAGTGAACGTCCTTGCAGGCACAGGTTGCTGACCACAGCCGGGAGCAGGCCCACGGCTGTCTTTATTTGGCATCTCCCGGAGGAATACGGTGTATGGAAAGGCCCCATGCAGCTAAGGGCTCCGCTGCTGCAGAGGAGGCAGCGCCGTGCCCGAGTCCCACGCGCCGCCGTAATGGCCTCGTGCTTTTTAGCGGGGCTCTCGGAGCTCCATCTTCTTCGCCAAGCTAAAGGAGAAACCAAAAGGTGTTCAGCTGGACGTCCAGAGAAGAGGGCAGAGACCTCCTGCCCACCAGCTCTGGTCTTGGAGGCCTTCTGTGGTCTCCAAGACAAGCCCTGCCCTGCAGACCCAGGCCCATCAGCCGAGAGCTGGCAGAAGAGAGGCCAAACCCCGGAGGAACCCACCCCTGTCCCCATCCGCCCCTCTTCTGCCTGCGGACATCTCCCTGGGGCTGGAAGGCAGCTGTGACTCAGGGGCACAGCCTCAGGACCCCGCTGCTCTCCTGCCAGCCAGCTGCCAGGAACACACAGTCCTTCCCGGCTGCTGCTGCCCGGGCAAGGGAGGAACGTGCCACTGCAGGAAAATGCCTCCTGCGCTTGGAGACATTTACCAGAGGAACTGCTCGGGGGCCGTTGCCCGCAACCTGTTCACCTCCACGGCCTTCCTCCGCTCCTCCTGGCGGGCTCGGTACGGCTCCAATTTGTGAGGACCTGCCTTGCTCTTGGTAGCCGGACGCTGCAAGCAAGGAAAAATTCCCTCTCGCTCCCTGCCCCAGCCCCTGCGTCCATGCGGCGGCTGCCGAAGGACACCGGGCATCAGGGCTAACCCCAGGCATCTCCTGCAGCCTTTCCAGCCCTGCTGCTCCAAGGGCTAAGGTGGGAAATGCAGCAAAGCTTTGGAGAAGAGCCTTGAACTCCCCATGGTTCCCTGCTCCCTCCTCTCCAGGAGCTGCAAGGTGCAGGACAAGCAGAGGAAAGCGCCCGCAGCCTGAGAAGGCCCAAGAGCTGCCAACAGCAGGGAAAAGGCTGTTACTTCCCTTGCGTGACCATCCTTTTCCGAAAAGCTCCTATCACAGTGTGACTTTTCACTGCTACTCAGCTTATATGGAACACGGCCCCTTCACGACCCGCTGCTGCGCAGCCACTCTTCCCCAGCTCTGGAAACTCCTTGGCCACCGTCTCCTCCTGCGGGACTGTCTTTCACCTCTGGCGCGGGGGTATTTGGCAGCAAATCTGGTTTGTAACAAGGTTTGCCTGCCCAACTGGAAGACTACAACCTCAATTCCATCGTCTTCTCAAGAGCAGAACTGATCGCACCAGGTTGAACCGCAGGGAAATACTTGGATAGGAAAAGTGGTTCTGAGATTGATGCAAAAAGGTGGCGCTGACACTTGATACGGTCACCATCAGATTAAAGGCAGTCGGTAACCAGAAACCACTGCAAGAGAACAGAGAAAAGCCAAACTGGGAACTATAGTTCCAAATGAGCTTTGCTTTTACCAGTCTCAGCACGGAGCGAGTTTTCTGCGTGCATTGTGTTCTGGCGAAAGAAAACATTAGCCACGTGGAAATACCCTCCCGACGTCTCATTAGAGCTTCGTCCAAACGCACAACTAGCAAGGTAAAGCGGAAAACAATCGTTGAAATAAATACATAAATCAATGCAGGTTTCACATTCCTAGCAAAGGGAATCTTTTTCTGTGGAACTATAGCATTAGCTATACCTGATCACAACGGGAAACCGTGGCATTAAAGAGCAGTGCTTTCTGATTTACAGGGAGGAATCAACGCCCCCGCCGCCTAATCCCCTGCTCGCTCGGGCACGTGTTACCCTGTCGAAGCCCGGGGAAGGGTTCCCACACCTCTCCCTGCACAACCCACGTACCTGCCTTTCAATGCACAACGTGCTGCCGCATTTCAGCTCTCCAGTCCTGCCCGCCGTGCCTGTTTCTGCCCCGACGCCCCGACCACAGCCAGGGGAGGGCACTGGGAAGGCACTGGTGCGTTCCAGCTCTTCTCAGCTGGCCTGTGGCTCTCAGCAGATTTGTCAGGGCCTGCCTGGCTCTTGGCGGCCGCACGCTGCAACCGCGGGGGGCAAATTCCCTCTTGCCCCCTGGCTGAGACCCTCCAATGCGGGACAAGCTTCAGGCTCCTGTCCTGCTGCAGAACAGGCTGCCTCTTCTCCTTCTTCCTCTCTCCCCATCCCAGGAGGCGCTGCTGCTTCTCTCGCTGACCGACTTGGCCTCTGCTTCCACTCCTCCTTCTTGACTACACGAGCCACTAGTAGAGTCGAGGGCTGGGTCTCTGCTTCAGTCTCAGCACCTGTTTGGGTGGCTTCAGAGCAAGCAATCGGCTTCTCTCTGTCCGTTTCTGTGGCCCCCGAGCAGCAGGCCTTCTGCTCAGTGTCTGCATGCTCCCCTCCTTCCAATGATGTATTACTTTGGACGGCTGACGTGCCTTTTTGGGTGGGAAATCCTAAGCGGCCAGAGTCGCTGAGGGCCCTTGGCACCTAGGCCCACCTCCTGCCATACCCCCTGCCACCCAGGGATCGATTGCCCTAGAGCAAATTCCTCTGGGGAATTCGCAGTTGGTTGTTTAACCTCCCAAACCTTCATCAAAGTGAAAACCAGGCTCACAAGACCCATCAGGAGGAGCAGCCTAATTACCCCAAGAACATTGAGGGAACGGAGAGGCCAATGGAAGGAGGCTAGAAAGACCTCTCCTGGAGGAGAGGCTGCCATTCTTTCTTCTCTCCACAGAGGAGAAAGCGGGGAAAGGTGGAGCTGCTCATTTTCTCCAGGAACAGGTTCTCCGAGTGCTGGGACAGCACTGCAGGAGCCCAATACCGGAGCAGGCTCAAGGCCAGGGGTTTTATCAGAGCTCTCCCAGGCAAAGCAAACCAAGGTGATAACCAGCACAGCAAACGCAGACAGTG
Source organism: Platalea leucorodia (assembly GCF_965183815.1). NCBI lineage: Eukaryota > Metazoa > Chordata > Aves > Pelecaniformes > Threskiornithidae > Platalea > Platalea leucorodia. The sequence goes on from NC_138839.1 coordinate 9,721,127, forward strand.
CAAACAGTCCTTAACACTGCCTGGAGTTTGCCGCCCAGCAAGAAAGGAATCAAGCACCCGAGCGCTAAAGGAAAGGCATAATTCAGCCCCCAAAGTACACACTTCAGCATCCCGATGCGCAACAGCCAAGCCAATAGCAACTTATCCGAACAGGTACCACAGCCAGAAGTCGAATCTAGCGCACTCCAAGGAAATCTCTTATCATCTCAAACCCCTCAAGGGGTGAACGGAAAAGTAAAGTCAACAAAAGTTGTTGGGTGGCGGGGGAAGACAAGAAAGTTGTTTTGGCTGGAGGAGGAGAGAGCAGGCTGGACCGAAAAGCGGGCACACAGCCGGGCCCAGGGCTGGCGATCAGGCTGGGCAACTGGGCTGACAGGAGCCTCATGAGGAAAGCAGCTTTGCAGAAAAGGCCCTGGGGGTCCTGGTGGGCACTAAATCGAACATGAGCCACCAATCTGGCCTTGCCACAAAGGCGGCGCCTAGAGCTCTCCTGCGCTGGGGGTTGCGTTCGGTAAAGCGTTGCCAGCAGGTGGCGGCAGGTGATCCTTCTGACCGTCAGGAAGCCCTTTTTCACTGGGAGGGTGACCGGGCACTGGAGCAGGTGGCCCTGCTTGAGCTGGGGGGCTGGACAAGATGACCTCTGGAGGTCATCAACCAGCCTGTGAGGCTGTGCACATCCCCTGCAGTCCCATCCGCAGCTTCCAGGTCTCCTGCCTTCTCCGCCTTGGAGGCTCAGGGTCCCTTCTCTCCCTCCGGGCAAGCTGAGACACCCTCGATGCCCATCCCTCTGAGCTCCGATGCCCTCCCTGCACCTTGCTGGGCACTGCCCTCCCCTCCTCTCCCCTTCTTGCACGCCCGCATCTCCGCTCTTCCCGTCTGAGCTACTCAGCTCCCACACTGGGCGAGACTGGGCCGAGCTGCCTCTGCACGGTCAGTGCGAGGGGTGCTGGGGATGGGCAGCACTGTGCGGGCAGGTTGCTTTTGCGCAAGAATGGGCCGTCGCACGGCATCGTTAACAGCCCGTCCATGCCAAAGCCCTGCCAGTGAACGTCCTTGCAGGCACAGGTTGCTGACCACAGCCGGGAGCAGGCCCCCGGCTGTCTTTATTTGGCATCTCCCGGAGGAATACGGTGTATGGAAAGGCCCCATGCAGCTAAGGGCTCCGCTGCTGCAGAGGAGGCAGCGCCGTGCCCGAGTCCCACGCGCCGCCGTAATGGCCTCGTGCTTTTTAGCGGGGCTCTCGGAGCTCCATCTTCTTCGCCAAGCTAAAGGAGAAACCAAAAGGTGTTCAGCTGGACGTCCAGAGAAGAGGGCAGAGACCTCCTGCCCACCAGCTCTGGTCTTGGAGGCCTTCTGTGGTCTCCAAGACAAGCCCTGCCCTGCAGACCCAGGCCCATCAGCCGAGAGCTGGCAGAAGAGAGGCCAAACCCCGGAGGAACCCACCCCTGTCCCCATCCGCCCCTCTTCTGCCTGCGGACATCTCCCTGGGGCTGGAAGGCAGCTGTGACTCAGGGGCACAGCCTCAGGACCCCGCTGCTCTCCTGCCAGCCAGCTGCCAGGAACACACAGTCCTTCCCGGCTGCTGCTGCCCGGGCAAGGGAGGAACGTGCCACTGCAGGAAAATGCCTCCTGCGCTTGGAGACATTTACCAGAGGAACTGCTCGGGGGCCGTTGCCCGCAACCTGTTCACCTCCACGGCCTTCCTCCGCTCCTCCTGGCGGGCTCTGTACGGCTCCAATTTGTGAGGACCTGCCTTGCTCTTGGTAGCCGGACGCTGCAAGCAAGGAAAAATTCCCTCTCGCTCCCTGCCCCAGCCCCTGCGTCCATGCGGCGGCTGCCGAAGGACACCGGGCATCAGGGCTAACCCCAGGCATCTCCTGCAGCCTTTCCAGCCCTGCTGCTCCAAGGGCTAAGGTGGGAAATGCAGCAAAGCTTTGGAGAAGAGCCTTGAACTCCCCATGGTTCCCTGCTCCCTCCTCTCCAGGAGCTGCAAGGTGCAGGACAAGCAGAGGAAAGCGCCCGCAGCCTGAGAAGGCCCAAGAGCTGCCAACAGCAGGGAAAAGGCTGTTACTTCCCTTGCGTGACCATCCTTTTCCGAAAAGCTCCTATCACAGTGTGACTTTTCACTGCTACTCAGCTTATATGGAACACGGCCCCTTCACGACCCGCTGCTGCGCAGCCACTCTTCCCCAGCTCTGGAAACTCCTTGGCCACCGTCTCCTCCTGCGGGACTGTCTTTCACCTCTGGCGCGGGGGTATTTGGCAGCAAATCTGGTTTGTAACAAGGTTTGCCTGCCCAACTGGAAGACTACAACCTCAATTCCATCGTCTTCTCAAGAGCAGAACTGATCGCACCAGGTTGAAACGCAGGGAAATACTTGGATAGGAAAAGTGGTTCTGAGATTGATGCAAAAAGGTGGCGCTGACACTTGATACGGTCACCATCAGATTAAAGGCAGTCGGTAACCAGAAACCACTGCAAGAGAACAGAGAAAAGCCAAACTGGGAACTATAGTTCCAAATGAGCTTTGCTTTTACCAGTCTCAGCACGGAGCGAGTTTTCTGCGTGCATTGTGTTCTGGCGAAAGAAAACATTAGCCACGTGGAAATACCCTCCCGACGTCTCATTAGAGCTTCGTCCAAACGCACAACTAGCAAGGTAAAGCGGAAAACAATCGTTGAAATAAATACATAAATCAATGCAGGTTTCACATTCCTAGCAAAGGGAATCTTTTTCTGTGGAACTATAGCATTAGCTATACCTGATCACAACGGGAAACCGTGGCATTAAAGAGCAGTGCTTTCTGATTTACAGGGAGGAATCAACGCCCCCGCCGCCTAATCCCCTGCTCGCTCGGGCACGTGTTACCCTGTCGAAGCCCGGGGAAGGGTTCCCACACCTCTCCCTGCACAACCCACGTACCTGCCTTTCAATGCACAACGTGCTGCCGCATTTCAGCTCTCCAGTCCTGCCCGCCGTGCCTGTTTCTGCCCCGACGCCCCGACCACAGCCAGGGGAGGGCACTGGGAAGGCACTGGTGCATTCCAGCTCTTCTCAGCTGGCCTGTGGCTCTCAGCAGATTTGTCAGGGCCTGCCTGGCTCTTGGCGGCCGCACGCTGCAACCGCGGGGGGCAAATTCCCTCTTGCCCCCTGGCTGAGACCCTCCAATGCGGGACAAGCTTCAGGCTCCTGTCCTGCTGCAGAACAGGCTGCCTCTTCTCCTTCTTCCTCTCTCCCCATCCCAGGAGGCGCTGCTGCTTCTCTCGCTGACCGACTTGGCCTCTGCTTCCACTCCTCCTTCTTGACTACACGAGCCACTAGTAGAGTCGAGGGCTGGGTCTCTGCTTCAGTCTCAGCACCTGTTTGGGTGGCTTCAGAGCAAGCAATCGGCTTCTCTCTGTCCGTTTCTGTGGCCCCCGAGCAGCAGGCATTCTGCTCAGTGTCTGCATGCTCCCCTCCTTCCAATGATGTATTACTTTGGAAGGCTGACGTGCCTTTTTGGGTGGGAAATCCTAAGCGGCCAGAGTCGCTGAGGGCCCTTGGCACCTAGGCCCACCTCCTGCCATACCCCCTGCCACCCAGGGATCGACTGCCCTAGAGCAAATTCCTCTGGGGAATTCGCAGTTGGTTGTTTAACCTCCCAAACCTTCATCAAAGTGAAAACCAGGCTCACAAGACCCATCAGGAGGAGCAGCCTAATTACCCCAAGAACATTGAGGGAACGGAGAGGCCAATGGAAGGAGGCTAGAAAGACCTCTCCTGGAGGAGAGGCTGCCATTCTTTCTTCTCTCCACAGAGGAGAAAGCGGGGAAAGGTGGAGCTGCTCATTTTCTCCAGGAACAGGTTCTCCGAGTGCTGGGACAGCACTGCAGGAGCCCAATACCGGAGCAGGCTCAAGGCCAGGGGTTTTATCAGAGCTCTCCCAGGCAAAGCAAACCAAGGTGATAACCAGCACAGCAAACGCAGACAGTGCAAACAGTCCTTAACACTGCCTGGAGTTTGCCGCCCAGCAAGAAAGGAATCAAGCACCCGAGCGCTAAAGGAAAGGCATAATTCAGCCCCCAAAGTACACACTTCAGCATCCCGATGCGCAACAGCCAAGCCAATAGCAACTTATCCGAACAGGTACCACAGCCAGAAGTCGAATCTAGCGCACTCCAAGGAAATCTCTTATCATCTCAAACCCCTCAAGGGGTGAACGGAAAAGTAAAGTCAACAAAAGTTGTTGGGTGGCGGGGGAAGACAAGAAAGTTGTTTTGGCTGGAGGAGGAGAGAGCGGGCTGGACCGAAAAGCGGGCACACAGCCGGGCCCAGGGCTGGCGATCAGGCTGGGCAACTGGGCTGACAGGAGCCTCATGAGGAAAGCAGCTTTGCAGAAAAGGCCCTGGGGGTCCTGGTGGGCACTAAATCGAACATGAGCCACCAATCTGGCCTTGCCACAAAGGCGGCGCCTAGAGCTCTCCTGCGCTGGGGGTTGCGTTTGGTAAAGCGTTGCCAGCAGGTGGCGGCAGGTGATCCTTCTGACCGTCAGGAAGCCCTTTTTCACTGGGAGGGTGACCGGGCACTGGAGCAGGTGGCCCTGCTTGAGCTGGGGGGCTGGACAAGATGACCTCTGGAGGTCATCAACCAGCCTGTGAGGCTGTGCACATCCCCTGCAGTCCCATCCGCAGCTTCCAGGTCTCCTGCCTTCTCCGCCTTGGAGGCTCAGGGTCCCTTCTCTCCCTCCGGGCAAGCTGAGACACCCTCGATGCCCATCCCTCTGAGCTCCGATGCCCTCCCTGCACCTTGCTGGGCACTGCCCTCCCCTCCTCTCCCCTTCTTGCACGCCCGCATCTCCGCTCTTCCCGTCTGAGCTACTCAGCTCCCACACTGGGCGAGACTGGGCCGAGCTGCCTCTGCACGGTCAGTGCGAGGGGTGCTGGGGATGGGCAGCACTGTGCGGGCAGGTTGCTTTTGCGCAAGAATGGGCCGTTGCACGGCATCGTTAACAGCCCGTCCATGCCAAAGCCCTGCCAGTGAATGTCCTTGCAGGCACAGGTTGCTGACCACAGCCGGGAGCAGGCCCCCGGCTGTCTTTATTTGGCATCTCCCGGAGGAATACGGTGTATGGAAAGGCCCCATGCAGCTAAGGGCTCCGCTGCTGCAGAGGAGGCAGCGCCGTGCCTGAGTCCCACGCGCCGCCGTAATGGCCTCGTGCTTTTTAGCGGGGCTCTCGGAGCTCCATCTTCTTCGCCAAGCTAAAGGAGAAACCAAAAGGTGTTCAGCTGGACGTCCAGAGAAGAGGGCAGAGACCTCCTGCCCACCAGCTCTGGTCTTGGAGGCCTTCTGTGGTCTCCAAGACAAGCCCTGCCCTGCAGACCCAGGCCCATCAGCCGAGAGCTGGCAGAAGAGAGGCCAAACCCCGGAGGAACCCACCCCTGTCCCCATCCGCCCCTCTTCTGCCTGCGGACATCTCCCTGGGGCTGGAAGGCAGCTGTGACTCAGGGGCACAGCCTCAGGACCCCGCTGCTCTCCTGCCAGCCAGCTGCCAGGAACACACAGTCCTTCCCGGCTGCTGCTGCCCGGGCAAGGGAGGAACGTGCCACTGCAGGAAAATGCCTCCTGCGCTTGGAGACATTTACCAGAGGAACTGCTCGGGGGCCGTTGCCCGCAACCTGTTCACCTCCACGGCCTTCCTCCGCTCCTCCTGGCGGGCTCTGTACGGCTCCAATTTGTGAGGACCTGCCTTGCTCTTGGTAGCCGGACGCTGCAAGCAAGGAAAAATTCCCTCTCGCTCCCTGCCCCAGCCCCTGCGTCCATGCGGCGGCTGCCGAAGGACACCGGGCATCAGGGCTAACCCCAGGCATCTCCTGCAGCCTTTCCAGCCCTGCTGCTCCAAGGGCTAAGGTGGGAAATGCAGCAAAGCTTTGGAGAAGAGCCTTGAACTCCCCATGGTTCCCTGCTCCCTCCTCTCCAGGAGCTGCAAGGTGCAGGACAAGCAGAGGAAAGCGCCCGCAGCCTGAGAAGGCCCAAGAGCTGCCAACAGCAGGGAAAAGGCTGTTACTTCCCTTGCGTGACCATCCTTTTCCGAAAAGCTCCTATCACAGTGTGACTTTTCACTGCTACTCAGCTTATATGGAACACGGCCCCTTCACGACCCGCTGCTGCGCAGCCACTCTTCCCCAGCTCTGGAAACTCCTTGGCCACCGTCTCCTCCTGCGGGACTGTCTTTCACCTCTGGCGCGGGGGTATTTGGCAGCAAATCTGGTTTGTAACAAGGTTTGCCTGCCCAACTGGAAGACTACAACCTCAATTCCATCGTCTTCTCAAGAGCAGAACTGATCGCACCAGGTTGAAACGCAGGGAAATACTTGGATAGGAAAAGTGGTTCTGAGATTGATGCAAAAAGGTGGCGCTGACACTTGATACGGTCACCATCAGATTAAAGGCAGTCGGTAACCAGAAACCACTGCAAGAGAACAGAGAAAAGCCAAACTGGGAACTATAGTTCCAAATGAGCTTTGCTTTTACCAGTCTCAGCACGGAGCGAGTTTTCTGCGTGCATTGTGTTCTGGCGAAAGAAAACATTAGCCACGTGGAAATACCCTCCCGACGTCTCATTAGAGCTTCGTCCAAACGCACAACTAGCAAGGTAAAGCGGAAAACAATCGTTGAAATAAATACATAAATCAATGCAGGTTTCACATTCCTAGCAAAGGGAATCTTTTTCTGTGGAACTATAGCATTAGCTATACCTGATCACAACGGGAAACCGTGGCATTAAAGAGCAGTGCTTTCTGATTTACAGGGAGGAATCAACGCCCCCGCCGCCTAATCCCCTGCTCGCTCGGGCACGTGTTACCCTGTCGAAGCCCGGGGAAGGGTTCCCACACCTCTCCCTGCACAACCCACGTACCTGCCTTTCAATGCACAACGTGCTGCCGCATTTCAGCTCTCCAGTCCTGCCCGCCGTGCCTGTTTCTGCCCCGACGCCCCGACCACAGCCAGGGGAGGGCACTGGGAAGGCACTGGTGCGTTCCAGCTCTTCTCAGCTGGCCTGTGGCTCTCAGCAGATTTGTCAGGGCCTGCCTGGCTCTTGGCGGCCGCACGCTGCAACCGCAGGGGGCAAATTCCCTCTTGCCCCCTGGCTGAGACCCTCCAATGCGGGACAAGCTTCAGGCTCCTGTCCTGCTGCAGAACAGGCTGCCTCTTCTCCTTCTTCCTCTCTCCCCATCCCAGGAGGCGCTGCTGCTTCTCTCGCTGACCGACTTGGCCTCTGCTTCCACTCCTCCTTCTTGACTACACGAGCCACTAGTAGAGTCGAGGGCTGGGTCTCTGCTTCAGTCTCAGCACCTGTTTGGGTGGCTTCAGAGCAAGCAATCGGCTTCTCTCTGTCCGTTTCTGTGGCCCCCGAGCAGCAGGCATTCTGCTCAGTGTCTGCATGCTCCCCTCCTTCCAATGATGTATTACTTTGGAAGGCTGACGTGCCTTTTTGGGTGGGAAATCCTAAGCGGCCAGAGTCGCTGAGGGCCCTTGGCACCTAGGCCCACCTCCTGCCATACCCCCTGCCACCCAGGGATCGATTGCCCTAGAGCAAATTCCTCTGGGGAATTCGCAGTTGGTTGTTTAACCTCCCAAACCTTCATCAAAGTGAAAACCAGGCTCACAAGACCCATCAGGAGGAGCAGCCTAATTACCCCAAGAACATTGAGGGAACGGAGAGGCCAATGGAAGGAGGCTAGAAAGACCTCTCCTGGAGGAGAGGCTGCCATTCTTTCTTCTCTCCACAGAGGAGAAAGCAGGGAAAGGTGGAGCTGCTCATTTTCTCCAGGAACAGGTTCTCCGAGTGCTGGGACAGCACTGCAGGAGCCCAATACCGGAGCAGGCTCAAGGCCAGGGGTTTTATCAGAGCTCTCCCAGGCAAAGCAAACCAAGGTGATAACCAGCACAGCAAACGCAGACAGTGCAAACAGTCCTTAACACTGCCTGGAGTTTGCCGCCCAGCAAGAAAGGAATCAAGCACCCGAGCGCTAAAGGAAAGGCATAATTCAGCCCCCAAAGTACACACTTCAGCATCCCGATGCGCAACAGCCAAGCCAATAGCAACTTATCCGAACAGGTACCACAGCCAGAAGTCGAATCTAGCGCACTCCAAGGAAATCTCTTATCATCTCAAACCCCTCAAGGGGTGAACGGAAAAGTAAAGTCAACAAAAGTTGTTGGGTGGCGGGGGAAGACAAGAAAGTTGTTTTGGCTGGAGGAGGAGAGAGCGGGCTGGACCGAAAAGCGGGCACACAGCCGGGCCCAGGGCTGGCGATCAGGCTGGGCAACTGGGCTGACAGGAGCCTCATGAGGAAAGCAGCTTTGCAGAAAAGGCCCTGGGGGTCCTGGTGGGCACTAAATCGAACATGAGCCACCAATCTGGCCTTGCCACAAAGGCGGCGCCTAGAGCTCTCCTGGGCTGGGGGTTGCGTTCGGTAAAGCGTTGCCAGCAGGTGGCGGCAGGTGATCCTTCTGACCGTCAGGAAGCCCTTTTTCACTGGGAGGGTGACCGGGCACTGGAGCAGGTGGCCCTGCTTGAGCTGGGGGGCTGGACAAGATGACCTCTGGAGGTCATCAACCAGCCTGTGAGGCTGTGCACATCCCCTGCAGTCCCATCCGCAGCTTCCAGGTCTCCTGCCTTCTCCGCCTTGGAGGCTCAGGGTCCCTTCTCTCCCTCCGGGCAAGCTGAGACACCCTCGATGCCCATCCCTCTGAGCTCCGATGCCCTCCCTGCACCTTGCTGGGCACTGCCCTCCCCTCCTCTCCCCTTCTTGCACGCCCGCATCTCCGCTCTTCCTGTCTGAGCTACTCAGCTCCCACACTGGGCGAGACTGGGCCGAGCTGCCTCTGCACGGTCAGTGCGAGGGGTGCTGGGGATGGGCAGCACTGTGCGGGCAGGTTGCTTTTGCGCAAGAATGGGCCGTTGCACGGCATCGTTAACAGCCCGTCCATGCCAAAGCCCTGCCAGTGAATGTCCTTGCAGGCACAGGTTGCTGACCACAGCCGGGAGCAGGCCCCCGGCTGTCTTTATTTGGCATCTCCCGGAGGAATACGGTGTATGGAAAGGCCCCATGCAGCTAAGGGCTCCGCTGCTGCAGAGGAGGCAGCGCCGTGCCCGAGTCCCACGCGCCGCCGTAATGGCCTCGTGCTTTTTAGCGGGGCTCTCGGAGCTCCATCTTCTTCGCCAAGCTAAAGGAGAAACCAAAAGGTGTTCAGCTGGACGTCCAGAGAAGAGGGCAGAGACCTCCTGCCCACCAGCTCTGGTCTTGGAGGCCTTCTGTGGTCTCCAAGACAAGCCCTGCCCTGCAGACCCAGGCCCATCAGCCGAGAGCTGGCAGAAGAGAGGCCAAACCCCGGAGGAACCCACCCCTGTCCCCATCCGCCCCTCTTCTGCCTGCGGACATCTCCCTGGGGCTGGAAGGCAGCTGTGACTCAGGGGCACAGCCTCAGGACCCCGCTGCTCTCCTGCCAGCCAGCTGCCAGGAACACACAGTCCTTCCCGGCTGCTGCTGCCCGGGCAAGGGAGGAACGTGCCACTGCAGGAAAATGCCTCCTGCGCTTGGAGACATTTACCAGAGGAACTGCTCGGGGGCCGTTGCCCGCAACCTGTTCACCTCCACGGCCTTCCTCCGCTCCTCCTGGCGGGCTCTGTACGGCTCCAATTTGTGAGGACCTGCCTTGCTCTTGGTAGCCGGACGCTGCAAGCAAGGAAAAATTCCCTCTCGCTCCCTGCCCCAGCCCCTGCGTCCATGCGGCGGCTGCCGAAGGACACCGGGCATCAGGGCTAACCCCAGGCATCTCCTGCAGCCTTTCCAGCCCTGCTGCTCCAAGGGCTAAGGTGGGAAATGCAGCAAAGCTTTGGAGAAGAGCCTTGAACTCCCCATGGTTCCCTGCTCCCTCCTCTCCAGGAGCTGCAAGGTGCAGGACAAGCAGAGGAAAGCGCCCGCAGCCTGAGAAGGCCCAAGAGCTGCCAACAGCAGGGAAAAGGCTGTTACTTCCCTTGCGTGACCATCCTTTTCCGAAAAGCTCCTATCACAGTGTGACTTTTCACTGCTACTCAGCTTATATGGAACACGGCCCCTTCACGACCCGCTGCTGCGCAGCCACTCTTCCCCAGCTCTGGAAACTCCTTGGCCACCGTCTCCTCCTGCGGGACTGTCTTTCACCTCTGGCGCGGGGGTATTTGGCAGCAAATCTGGTTTGTAACAAGGTTTGCCTGCCCAACTGGAAGACTACAACCTCAATTCCATCGTCTTCTCAAGAGCAGAACTGATCGCACCAGGTTGAAACGCAGGGAAATACTTGGATAGGAAAAGTGGTTCTGAGATTGATGCAAAAAGGTGGCGCTGACACTTGATACGGTCACCATCAGATTAAAGGCAGTCGGTAACCAGAAACCACTGCAAGAGAACAGAGAAAAGCCAAACTGGGAACTATAGTTCCAAATGAGCTTTGCTTTTACCAGTCTCAGCACGGAGCGAGTTTTCTGCGTGCATTGTGTTCTGGCGAAAGAAAACATTAGCCACGTGGAAATACCCTCCCGACGTCTCATTAGAGCTTCGTCCAAACGCACAACTAGCAAGGTAAAGCGGAAAACAATCGTTGAAATAAATACATAAATCAATGCAGGTTTCACATTCCTAGCAAAGGGAATCTTTTTCTGTGGAACTATAGCATTAGCTATACCTGATCACAACGGGAAACCGTGGCATTAAAGAGCAGTGCTTTCTGATTTACAGGGAGGAATCAACGCCCCCGCCGCCTAATCCCCTGCTCGCTCGGGCACGTGTTACCCTGTCGAAGCCCGGGGAAGGGTTCCCACACCTCTCCCTGCACAACCCACGTACCTGCCTTTCAATGCACAACGTGCTGCCGCATTTCAGCTCTCCAGTCCTGCCCGCCGTGCCTGTTTCTGCCCCGACGCCCCGACCACAGCCAGGGGAGGGCACTGGGAAGGCACTGGTGCGTTCCAGCTCTTCTCAGCTGGCCTGTGGCTCTCAGCAGATTTGTCAGGGCCTGCCTGGCTCTTGGCGGCCGCACGCTGCAACCGCAGGGGGCAAATTCCCTCTTGCCCCCTGGCTGAGACCCTCCAATGCGGGACAAGCTTCAGGCTCCTGTCCTGCTGCAGAACAGGCTGCCTCTTCTCCTTCTTCCTCTCTCCCCATCCCAGGAGGCGCTGCTGCTTCTCTCGCTGACCGACTTGGCCTCTGCTTCCACTCCTCCTTCTTGACTACACGAGCCACTAGTAGAGTCGAGGGCTGGGTCTCTGCTTCAGTCTCAGCACCTGTTTGGGTGGCTTCAGAGCAAGCAATCGGCTTCTCTCTGTCCGTTTCTGTGGCCCCCGAGCAGCAGGCATTCTGCTCAGTGTCTGCATGCTCCCCTCCTTCCAATGATGTATTACTTTGGAAGGCTGACGTGCCTTTTTGGGTGGGAAATCCTAAGCGGCCAGAGTCGCTGAGGGCCCTTGGCACCTAGGCCCACCTCCTGCCATACCCCCTGCCACCCAGGGATCGATTGCCCTAGAGCAAATTCCTCTGGGGAATTCGCAGTTGGTTGTTTAACCTCCCAAACCTTCATCAAAGTGAAAACCAGGCTCACAAGACCCATCAGGAGGAGCAGCCTAATTACCCCAAGAACATTGAGGGAACGGAGAGGCCAATGGAAGGAGGCTAGAAAGACCTCTCCTGGAGGAGAGGCTGCCATTCTTTCTTCTCTCCACAGAGGAGAAAGCAGGGAAAGGTGGAGCTGCTCATTTTCTCCAGGAACAGGTTCTCCGAGTGCTGGGACAGCACTGCAGGAGCCCAATACCGGAGCAGGCTCAAGGCCAGGGGTTTTATCAGAGCTCTCCCAGGCAAAGCAAACCAAGGTGATAACCAGCACAGCAAACGCAGACAGTGCAAACAGTCCTTAACACTGCCTGGAGTTTGCCGCCCAGCAAGAAAGGAATCAAGCACCCGAGCGCTAAAGGAAAGGCATAATTCAGCCCCCAAAGTACACACTTCAGCATCCCGATGCGCAACAGCCAAGCCAATAGCAACTTATCCGAACAGGTACCACAGCCAGAAGTCGAATCTAGCGCACTCCAAGGAAATCTCTTATCATCTCAAACCCCTCAAGGGGTGAACGGAAAAGTAAAGTCAACAAAAGTTGTTGGGTGGCGGGGGAAGACAAGAAAGTTGTTTTGGCTGGAGGAGGAGAGAGCGGGCTGGACCGAAAAGCGGGCACACAGCCGGGCCCAGGGCTGGCGATCAGGCTGGGCAACTGGGCTGACAGGAGCCTCATGAGGAAAGCAGCTTTGCAGAAAAGGCCCTGGGGGTCCTGGTGGGCACTAAATCGAACATGAGCCACCAATCTGGCCTTGCCACAAAGGCGGCGCCTAGAGCTCTCCTGGGCTGGGGGTTGCGTTCGGTAAAGCGTTGCCAGCAGGTGGCGGCAGGTGATCCTTCTGACCGTCAGGAAGCCCTTTTTCACTGGGAGGGTGACCGGGCACTGGAGCAGGTGGCCCTGCTTGAGCTGGGGGGCTGGACAAGATGACCTCTGGAGGTCATCAACCAGCCTGTGAGGCTGTGCACATCCCCTGCAGTCCCATCCGCAGCTTCCAGGTCTCCTGCCTTCTCCGCCTTGGAGGCTCAGGGTCCCTTCTCTCCCTCCGGGCAAGCTGAGACACCCTCGATGCCCATCCCTGTGAGCTCCGATGCCCTCCCTGCACCTTGCTGGGCACTGCCCTCCCCTCCTCTCCCCTTCTTGCACGCCCGCATCTCCGCTCTTCCCGTCTGAGCTACTCAGCTCCCACACTGGGCGAGACTGGGCCGAGCTGCCTCTGCACGGTCAGTGCGAGGGGTGCTGGGGATGGGCAGCACTGTGCGGGCAGGTTGCTTTTGCGCAAGAATGGGCCGTCGCACGGCATCGTTAACAGCCCGTCCATGCCAAAGCCCTGCCAGTGAATGTCCTTGCAGGCACAGGTTGCTGACCACAGCCGGGAGCAGGCCCCCGGCTGTCTTTATTTGGCATCTCCCGGAGGAATACGGTGTATGGAAAGGCCCCATGCAGCTAAGGGCTCCGCTGCTGCAGAGGAGGCAGCGCCGTGCCCGAGTCCCACGCGCCGCCGTAATGGCCTCGTGCTTTTTAGCGGGGCTCTCGGAGCTCCATCTTCTTCGCCAAGCTAAAGGAGAAACCAAAAGGTGTTCAGCTGGACGTCCAGAGAAGAGGGCAGAGACCTCCTGCCCACCAGCTCTGGTCTTGGAGGCCTTCTGTGGTCTCCAAGACAAGCCCTGCCCTGCAGACCCAGGCCCATCAGCCGAGAGCTGGCAGAAGAGAGGCCAAACCCCGGAGGAACCCACCCCTGTCCCCATCCGCCCCTCTTCTGCCTGCGGACATCTCCCTGGGGCTGGAAGGCAGCTGTGACTCAGGGGCACAGCCTCAGGACCCCGCTGCTCTCCTGCCAGCCAGCTGCCAGGAACACACAGTCCTTCCCGGCTGCTGCTGCCCGGGCAAGGGAGGAACGTGCCACTGCAGGAAAATGCCTCCTGCGCTTGGAGACATTTACCAGAGGAACTGCTCGGGGGCCGTTGCCCGCAACCTGTTCACCTCCACGGCCTTCCTCCGCTCCTCCTGGCGGGCTCTGTACGGCTCCAATTTGTGAGGACCTGCCTTGCTCTTGGTAGCCGGACGCTGCAAGCAAGGAAAAATTCCCTCTCGCTCCCTGCCCCAGCCCCTGCGTCCATGCGGCGGCTGCCGAAGGACACCGGGCATCAGGGCTAACCCCAGGCATCTCCTGCAGCCTTTCCAGCCCTGCTGCTCCAAGGGCTAAGGTGGGAAATGCAGCAAAGCTTTGGAGAAGAGCCTTGAACTCCCCATGGTTCCCTGCTCCCTCCTCTCCAGGAGCTGCAAGGTGCAGGACAAGCAGAGGAAAGCGCCCGCAGCCTGAGAAGGCCCAAGAGCTGCCAACAGCAGGGAAAAGGCTGTTACTTCCCTTGCGTGACCATCCTTTTCCGAAAAGCTCCTATCACAGTGTGACTTTTCACTGCTACTCAGCTTATATGGAACACGGCCCCTTCACGACCCGCTGCTGCGCAGCCACTCTTCCCCAGCTCTGGAAACTCCTTGGCCACCGTCTCCTCCTGCGGGACTGTCTTTCACCTCTGGCGCGGGGGTATTTGGCAGCAAATCTGGTTTGTAACAAGGTTTGCCTGCCCAACTGGAAGACTACAACCTCAATTCCATCGTCTTCTCAAGAGCAGAACTGATCGCACCAGGTTGAAACGCAGGGAAATACTTGGATAGGAAATGTGGTTCTGAGATTGATGCAAAAAGGTGGCGCTGACACTTGATACGGTCACCATCAGATTAAAGGCAGTCGGTAACCAGAAACCACTGCAAGAGAACAGAGAAAAGCCAAACTGGGAACTATAGTTCCAAATGAGCTTTGCTTTTACCAGTCTCAGCACGGAGCGAGTTTTCTGCGTGCATTGTGTTCTGGCGAAAGAAAACATTAGCCACGTGGAAATACCCTCCCGACGTCTCATTAGAGCTTCGTCCAAACGCACAACTAGCAAGGTAAAGCGGAAAACAATCGTTGAAATAAATACATAAATCAATGCAGGTTTCACATTCCTAGCAAAGGGAATCTTTTTCTGTGGAACTATAGCATTAGCTATACCTGATCACAACGGGAAACCGTGGCATTAAAGAGCAGTGCTTTCTGATTTACAGGGAGGAATCAACGCCCCCGCCGCCTAATCCCCTGCTCGCTCGGGCACGTGTTACCCTGTCGAAGCCCGGGGAAGGGTTCCCACACCTCTCCCTGCACAACCCACGTACCTGCCTTTCAATGCACAACGTGCTGCCGCATTTCAGCTCTCCAGTCCTGCCCGCCGTGCCTGTTTCTGCCCCGACGCCCCGACCACAGCCAGGGGAGGGCACTGGGAAGGCACTGGTGCGTTCCAGCTCTTCTCAGCTGGCCTGTGGCTCTCAGCAGATTTGTCAGGGCCTGCCTGGCTCTTGGCGGCCGCACGCTGCAACCGCGGGGGGCAAATTCCCTCTTGCCCCCTGGCTGAGACCCTCCAATGCGGGACAAGCTTCAGGCTCCTGTCCTGCTGCAGAACAGGCTGCCTCTTCTCCTTCTTCCTCTCTCCCCATCCCAGGAGGCGCTGCTGCTTCTCTCGCTGACCGACTTGGCCTCTGCTTCCACTCCTCCTTCTTGACTACACGAGCCACTAGTAGAGTCGAGGGCTGGGTCTCTGCTTCAGTCTCAGCACCTGTTTGGGTGGCTTCAGAGCAAGCCATCGGCTTCTCTCTGTCCGTTTCTGTGGCCCCCGAGCAGCAGGCATTCTGCTCAGTGTCTGCATGCTCCCCTCCTTCCAATGATGTATTACTTTGGAAGGCTGACGTGCCTTTTTGGGTGGGAAATCCTAAGCGGCCAGAGTCGCTGAGGGCCCTTGGCACCTAGGCCCACCTCCTGCCATACCCCCTGCCACCCAGGGATCGATTGCCCTAGAGCAAATTCCTCTGGGGAATTCGCAGTTGGTTGTTTAACCTCCCAAACCTTCATCAAAGTGAAAACCAGGCTCACAAGACCCATCAGGAGGAGCAGCCTAATTACCCCAAGAACATTGAGGGAACGGAGAGGCCAATGGAAGGAGGCTAGAAAGACCTCTCCTGGAGGAGAGGCTGCCATTCTTTCTTCTCTCCACAGAGGAGAAAGCGGGGAAAGGTGGAGCTGCTCATTTTCTCCAGGAACAGGTTCTCCGAGTGCTGGGACAGCACTGCAGGAGCCCAATACCGGAGCAGGCTCAAGGCCAGGGGTTTTATCAGAGCTCTCCCAGGCAAAGCAAACCAAGGTGATAACCAGCACAGCAAACGCAGACAGTGCAAACAGTCCTTAACACTGCCTGGAGTTTGCCGCCCAGCAAGAAAGGAATCAAGCACCCGAGCGCTAAAGGAAAGGCATAATTCAGCCCCCAAAGTACACACTTCAGCATCCCGATGCGCAACAGCCAAGCCAATAGCAACTTATCGGAACAGGTACCACAGCCAGAAGTCGAATCTAGCGCACTCCAAGGAAATCTCTTATCATCTCAAACCCCTCAAGGGGTGAACGGAAAAGTAAAGTCAACAAAAGTTGTTGGGTGGCGGGGGAAGACAAGAAAGTTGTTTTGGCTGGAGGAGGAGAGAGCGGGCTGGACCGAAAAGCGGGCACACAGCCGGGCCCAGGGCTGGCGATCAGGCTGGGCAACTGGGCTGACAGGAGCCTCATGAGGAAAGCAGCTTTGCAGAAAAGGCCCTGGGGGTCCTGGTGGGCACTAAATCGAACATGAGCCACCAATCTGGCCTTGCCACAAAGGCGGCGCCTAGAGCTCTCCTGCGCTGGGGGTTGCGTTCGGTAAAGCGTTGCCAGCAGGTGGCGGCAGGTGATCCTTCTGACCATCAGGAAGCCCTTTTTCACTGGGAGGGTGACCGGGCACTGGAGCAGGTGGCCCTGCTTGAGCTGGGGGGCTGGACAAGATGACCTCTGGAGGTCATCAACCAGCCTGTGAGGCTGTGCACATCCCCTGCAGTCCCATCCGCAGCTTCCAGGTCTCCTGCCTTCTCCGCCTTGGAGGCTCAGGGTCCCTTCTCTCCCTCCGGGCAAGCTGAGACACCCTCGATGCCCATCCCTGTGAGCTCCGATGCCCTCCCTGCACCTTGCTGGGCACTGCCCTCCCCTCCTCTCCCCTTCTTGCACGCCCGCATCTCCGCTCTTCCCGTCTGAGCTACTCAGCTCCCACACTGGGCGAGACTGGGCCGAGCTGCCTCTGCACGGTCAGTGCGAGGGGTGCTGGGGATGGGCAGCACTGTGCGGGCAGGTTGCTTTTGCGCAAGAATGGGCCGTCGCACGGCATCGTTAACAGCCCGTCCATGCCAAAGCCCTGCCAGTGAATGTCCTTGCAGGCACAGGTTGCTGACCACAGCCGGGAGCAGGCCCCCGGCTGTCTTTATTTGGCATCTCCCGGAGGAATACGGTGTATGGAAAGGCCCCATGCAGCTAAGGGCTCCGCTGCTGCAGAGGAGGCAGCGCCGTGCCCGAGTCCCACGCGCCGCCGTAATGGCCTCGTGCTTTTTAGCGGGGCTCTCGGAGCTCCATCTTCTTCGCCAAGCTAAAGGAGAAACCAAAAGGTGTTCAGCTGGACGTCCAGAGAAGAGGGCAGAGACCTCCTGCCCACCAGCTCTGGTCTTGGAGGCCTTCTGTGGTCTCCAAGACAAGCCCTGCCCTGCAGACCCAGGCCCATCAGCCGAGAGCTGGCAGAAGAGAGGCCAAACCCCGGAGGAACCCACCCCTGTCCCCATCCGCCCCTCTTCTGCCTGCGGACATCTCCCTGGGGCTGGAAGGCAGCTGTGACTCAGGGGCACAGCCTCAGGACCCCGCTGCTCTCCTGCCAGCCAGCTGCCAGGAACACACAGTCCTTCCCGGCTGCTGCTGCCCGGGCAAGGGAGGAACGTGCCACTGCAGGAAAATGCCTCCTGCGCTTGGAGACATTTACCAGAGGAACTGCTCGGGGGCCGTTGCCCGCAACCTGTTCACCTCCACGGCCTTCCTCCGCTCCTCCTGGCGGGCTCTGTACGGCTCCAATTTGTGAGGACCTGCCTTGCTCTTGGTAGCCGGACGCTGCAAGCAAGGAAAAATTCCCTCTCGCTCCCTGCCCCAGCCCCTGCGTCCATGCGGCGGCTGCCGAAGGACACCGGGCATCAGGGCTAACCCCAGGCATCTCCTGCAGCCTTTCCAGCCCTGCTGCTCCAAGGGCTAAGGTGGGAAATGCAGCAAAGCTTTGGAGAAGAGCCTTGAACTCCCCATGGTTCCCTGCTCCCTCCTCTCCAGGAGCTGCAAGGTGCAGGACAAGCAGAGGAAAGCGCCCGCAGCCTGAGAAGGCCCAAGAGCTGCCAACAGCAGGGAAAAGGCTGTTACTTCCCTTGCGTGACCATCCTTTTCCGAAAAGCTCCTATCACAGTGTGACTTTTCACTGCTACTCAGCTTATATGGAACACGGCCCCTTCACGACCCGCTGCTGCGCAGCCACTCTTCCCCAGCTCTGGAAACTCCTTGGCCACCGTCTCCTCCTGCGGGACTGTCTTTCACCTCTGGCGCGGGGGTATTTGGCAGCAAATCTGGTTTGTAACAAGGTTTGCCTGCCCAACTGGAAGACTACAACCTCAATTCCATCGTCTTCTCAAGAGCAGAACTGATCGCACCAGGTTGAAACGCAGGGAAATACTTGGATAGGAAAAGTGGTTCTGAGATTGATGCAAAAAGGTGGCGCTGACACTTGATACGGTCACCATCAGATTAAAGGCAGTCGGTAACCAGAAACCACTGCAAGAGAACAGAGAAAAGCCAAACTGGGAACTATAGTTCCAAATGAGCTTTGCTTTTACCAGTCTCAGCACGGAGCGAGTTTTCTGCGTGCATTGTGTTCTGGCGAAAGAAAACATTAGCCACGTGGAAATACCCTCCCGACGTCTCATTAGAGCTTCGTCCAAACGCACAACTAGCAAGGTAAAGCGGAAAACAATCGTTGAAATAAATACATAAATCAATGCAGGTTTCACATTCCTAGCAAAGGGAATCTTTTTCTGTGGAACTATAGCATTAGCTATACCTGATCACAACGGGAAACCGTGGCATTAAAGAGCAGTGCTTTCTGATTTACAGGGAGGAATCAACGCCCCCGCCGCCTAATCCCCTGCTCGCTCGGGCACGTGTTACCCTGTCGAAGCCCGGGGAAGGGTTCCCACACCTCTCCCTGCACAACCCACGTACCTGCCTTTCAATGCACAACGTGCTGCCGCATTTCAGCTCTCCAGTCCTGCCCGCCGTGCCTGTTTCTGCCCCGACGCCCCGACCACAGCCAGGGGAGGGCACTGGGAAGGCACTGGTGCGTTCCAGCTCTTCTCAGCTGGCCTGTGGCTCTCAGCAGATTTGTCAGGGCCTGCCTGGCTCTTGGCGGCCGCACGCTGCAACCGCGGGGGGCAAATTCCCTCTTGCCCCCTGGCTGAGACCCTCCAATGCGGGACAAGCTTCAGGCTCCTGTCCTGCTGCAGAACAGGCTGCCTCTTCTCCTTCTTCCTCTCTCCCCATCCCAGGAGGCGCTGCTGCTTCTCTCGCTGACCGACTTGGCCTCTGCTTCCACTCCTCCTTCTTGACTACACGAGCCACTAGTAGAGTCGAGGGCTGGGTCTCTGCTTCAGTCTCAGCACCTGTTTGGGTGGCTTCAGAGCAAGCCATCGGCTTCTCTCTGTCCGTTTCTGTGGCCCCCGAGCAGCAGGCATTCTGCTCAGTGTCTGCATGCTCCCCTCCTTCCAATGATGTATTACTTTGGAAGGCTGACGTGCCTTTTTGGGTGGGAAATCCTAAGCGGCCAGAGTCGCTGAGGGCCCTTGGCACCTAGGCCCACCTCCTGCCATACCCCCTGCCACCCAGGGATCGATTGCCCTAGAGCAAATTCCTCTGGGGAATTCGCAGTTGGTTGTTTAACCTCCCAAACCTTCATCAAAGTGAAAACCAGGCTCACAAGACCCATCAGGAGGAGCAGCCTAATTACCCCAAGAACATTGAGGGAACGGAGAGGCCAATGGAAGGAGGCTAGAAAGACCTCTCCTGGAGGAGAGGCTGCCATTCTTTCTTCTCTCCACAGAGGAGAAAGCGGGGAAAGGTGGAGCTGCTCATTTTCTCCAGGAACAGGTTCTCCGAGTGCTGGGACAGCACTGCAGGAGCCCAATACCGGAGCAGGCTCAAGGCCAGGGGTTTTATCAGAGCTCTCCCAGGCAAAGCAAACCAAGGTGATAACCAGCACAGCAAACGCAGACAGTGCAAACAGTCCTTAACACTGCCTGGAGTTTGCCGCCCAGCAAGAAAGGAATCAAGCACCCGAGCGCTAAAGGAAAGGCATAATTCAGCCCCCAAAGTACACACTTCAGCATCCCGATGCGCAACAGCCAAGCCAATAGCAACTTATCCGAACAGGTACCACAGCCAGAAGTCGAATCTAGCGCACTCCAAGGAAATCTCTTATCATCTCAAACCCCTCAAGGGGTGAACGGAAAAGTAAAGTCAACAAAAGTTGTTGGGTGGCGGGGGAAGACAAGAAAGTTGTTTTGGCTGGAGGAGGAGAGAGCGGGCTGGACCGAAAAGCGGGCACACAGCCGGGCCCAGGGCTGGCGATCAGGCTGGGCAACTGGGCTGACAGGAGCCTCATGAGGAAAGCAGCTTTGCAGAAAAGGCCCTGGGGGTCCTGGTGGGCACTAAATCGAACATGAGCCACCAATCTGGCCTTGCCACAAAGGCGGCGCCTAGAGCTCTCCTGGGCTGGGGGTTGCGTTCGGTAAAGCGTTGCCAGCAGGTGGCGGCAGGTGATCCTTCTGACCGTCAGGAAGCCCTTTTTCACTGGGAGGGTGACCGGGCACTGGAGCAGGTGGCCCTGCTTGAGCTGGGGGGCTGGACAAGATGACCTCTGGAGGTCATCAACCAGCCTGTGAGGCTGTGCACATCCCCTGCAGTCCCATCCGCAGCTTCCAGGTCTCCTGCCTTCTCCGCCTTGGAGGCTCAGGGTCCCTTCTCTCCCTCCGGGCAAGCTGAGACACCCTCGATGCCCATCCCTCTGAGCTCCGATGCCCTCCCTGCACCTTGCTGGGCACTGCCCTCCCCTCCTCTCCCCTTCTTGCACGCCCGCATCTCCGCTCTTCCCGTCTGAGCTACTCAGCTCCCACACTGGGCGAGACTGGGCCGAGCTGCCTCTGCACGGTCAGTGCGAGGGGTGCTGGGGATGGGCAGCACTGTGCGGGCAGGTTGCTTTTGCGCAAGAATGGGCCGTTGCACGGCATCGTTAACAGCCCGTCCATGCCAAAGCCCTGCCAGTGAATGTCCTTGCAGGCACAGGTTGCTGACCACAGCCGGGAGCAGGCCCCCGGCTGTCTTTATTTGGCATCTCCCGGAGGAATACGGTGTATGGAAAGGCCCCATGCAGCTAAGGGCTCCGCTGCTGCAGAGGAGGCAGCGCCGTGCCCGAGTCCCACGCGCCGCCGTAATGGCCTCGTGCTTTTTAGCGGGGCTCTCGGAGCTCCATCTTCTTCGCCAAGCTAAAGGAGAAACCAAAAGGTGTTCAGCTGGACGTCCAGAGAAGAGGGCAGAGACCTCCTGCCCACCAGCTCTGGTCTTGGAGGCCTTCTGTGGTCTCCAAGACAAGCCCTGCCCTGCAGACCCAGGCCCATCAGCCGAGAGCTGGCAGAAGAGAGGCCAAACCCCGGAGGAACCCACCCCTGTCCCCATCCGCCCCTCTTCTGCCTGCGGACATCTCCCTGGGGCTGGAAGGCAGCTGTGACTCAGGGGCACAGCCTCAGGACCCCGCTGCTCTCCTGCCAGCCAGCTGCCAGGAACACACAGTCCTTCCCGGCTGCTGCTGCCCGGGCAAGGGAGGAACGTGCCACTGCAGGAAAATGCCTCCTGCGCTTGGAGACATTTACCAGAGGAACTGCTCGGGGGCCGTTGCCCGCAACCTGTTCACCTCCACGGCCTTCCTCCGCTCCTCCTGGCGGGCTCTGTACGGCTCCAATTTGTGAGGACCTGCCTTGCTCTTGGTAGCCGGACGCTGCAAGCAAGGAAAAATTCCCTCTCGCTCCCTGCCCCAGCCCCTGCGTCCATGCGGCGGCTGCCGAAGGACACCGGGCATCAGGGCTAACCCCAGGCATCTCCTGCAGCCTTTCCAGCCCTGCTGCTCCAAGGGCTAAGGTGGGAAATGCAGCAAAGCTTTGGAGAAGAGCCTTGAACTCCCCATGGTTCCCTGCTCCCTCCTCTCCAGGAGCTGCAAGGTGCAGGACAAGCAGAGGAAAGCGCCCGCAGCCTGAGAAGGCCCAAGAGCTGCCAACAGCAGGGAAAAGGCTGTTACTTCCCTTGCGTGACCATCCTTTTCCGAAAAGCTCCTATCACAGTGTGACTTTTCACTGCTACTCAGCTTATATGGAACACGGCCCCTTCACGACCCGCTGCTGCGCAGCCACTCTTCCCCAGCTCTGGAAACTCCTTGGCCACCGTCTCCTCCTGCGGGACTGTCTTTCACCTCTGGCGCGGGGGTATTTGGCAGCAAATCTGGTTTGTAACAAGGTTTGCCTGCCCAACTGGAAGACTACAACCTCAATTCCATCGTCTTCTCAAGAGCAGAACTGATCGCACCAGGTTGAAACGCAGGGAAATACTTGGATAGGAAAAGTGGTTCTGAGATTGATGCAAAAAGGTGGCGCTGACACTTGATACGGTCACCATCAGATTAAAGGCAGTCGGTAACCAGAAACCACTGCAAGAGAACAGAGAAAAGCCAAACTGGGAACTATAGTTCCAAATGAGCTTTGCTTTTACCAGTCTCAGCACGGAGCGAGTTTTCTGCGTGCATTGTGTTCTGGCGAAAGAAAACATTAGCCACGTGGAAATACCCTCCGACGTCTCATTAGAGCTTCGTCCAAACGCACAACTAGCAAGGTAAAGCGGAAAACAATCGTTGAAATAAATACATAAATCAATGCAGGTTTCACATTCCTAGCAAAGGGAATCTTTTTCTGTGGAACTATAGCATTAGCTATACCTGATCACAACGGGAAACCGTGGCATTAAAGAGCAGTGCTTTCTGATTTACAGGGGAGGAATCAACGCCCCCGCCGCCTAATCCCCTGCTCGCTCGGGCACGTGTTACCCTGTCGAAGCCCGGGGAAGGGTTCCCACACCTCTCCCTGCACAACCCACGTACCTGCCTTTCAATGCACAACGTGCTGCCGCATTTCAGCTCTCCAGTCCTGCCCGCCGTGCCTGTTTCTGCCCCGACGCCCCGACCACAGCCAGGGGAGGGCACTGGGAAGGCACTGGTGCGTTCCAGCTCTTCTCAGCTGGCCTGTGGCTCTCAGCAGATTTGTCAGGGCCTGCCTGGCTCTTGGCGGCCGCACGCTGCAACCGCAGGGGGCAAATTCCCTCTTGCCCCCTGGCTGAGACCCTCCAATGCGGGACAAGCTTCAGGCTCCTGTCCTGCTGCAGAACAGGCTGCCTCTTCTCCTTCTTCCTCTCTCCCCATCCCAGGAGGCGCTGCTGCTTCTCTCGCTGACCGACTTGGCCTCTGCTTCCACTCCTCCTTCTTGACTACACGAGCCACTAGTAGAGTCGAGGGCTGGGTCTCTGCTTCAGTCTCAGCACCTGTTTGGGTGGCTTCAGAGCAAGCAATCGGCTTCTCTCTGTCCGTTTCTGTGGCCCCCCGAGCAGCAGGCATTCTGCTCAGTGTCTGCATGCTCCCCTCCTTCCAATGATGTATTACTTTGGAAGGCTGACGTGCCTTTTTTGGGTGGGAAATCCTAAGCGGCCAGAGTCGCTGAGGGCCCTTGGCACCTAGGCCCACCTCCTGCCATACCCCCTGCCACCCAGGGATCGATTGCCCTAGAGCAAATTCCTCTGGGGAATTCGCAGTTGGTTGTTTAACCTCCCAAACCTTCATCAAAGTGAAAACCAGGCTCACAAGACCCATCAGGAGGAGCAGCCTAATTACCCCAAGAACATTGAGGGAACGGAGAGGCCAATGGAAGGAGGCTAAGGAAAAGAAGACCAGGAGAGGCTGCCATTCTTTCTTCTCTCCACAGAGGAGAAAGCAGGGAAAGGTGGAGCTGCTCATTTTCTCCAGGAACAGGTTCTCCGAGTGCTGGGACAGCACTGCAGGAGCCCAATACCGGAGCAGGCTCAAGGCCAGGGGTTTTATCAGAGCTCTCCCAGGCAAAGCAAACCAAGGTGATAACCAGCACAGCAAACGCAGACAGTGCAAACAGTCCTTAACACTGCCTGGAGTTTGCCGCCCAGCAAGAAAGGAATCAAGCACCCGAGCGCTAAAGGAAAGGCATAATTCAGCCCCCAAAGTACACACTTCAGCATCCCGATGCGCAACAGCCAAGCCAATAGCAACTTATCCGAACAGGTACCACAGCCAGAAGTCGAATCTAGCGCACTCCAAGGAAATCTCTTATCATCTCAAACCCCTCAAGGGGTGAACGGAAAAGTAAAGTCAACAAAAGTTGTTGGGTGGCGGGGGAAGACAAGAAAGTTGTTTTGGCTGGAGGAGGAGAGAGCGGGCTGGACCGAAAAGCGGGCACACAGCCGGGCCCAGGGCTGGCGATCAGGCTGGGCAACTGGGCTGACAGGAGCCTCATGAGGAAAGCAGCTTTGCAGAAAAGGCCCTGGGGGTCCTGGTGGGCACTAAATCGAACATGAGCCACCAATCTGGCCTTGCCACAAAGGCGGCGCCTAGAGCTCTCCTGGGCTGGGGGTTGCGTTCGGTAAAGCGTTGCCAGCAGGTGGCGGCAGGTGATCCTTCTGACCGTCAGGAAGCCCTTTTTCACTGGGAGGGTGACCGGGCACTGGAGCAGGTGGCCCTGCTTGAGCTGGGGGGCTGGACAAGATGACCTCTGGAGGTCATCAACCAGCCTGTGAGGCTGTGCACATCCCCTGCAGTCCCATCCGCAGCTTCCAGGTCTCCTGCCTTCTCCGCCTTGGAGGCTCAGGGTCCCTTCTCTCCCTCCGGGCAAGCTGAGACACCCTCGATGCCCATCCCTCTGAGCTCCGATGCCCTCCCTGCACCTTGCTGGGCACTGCCCTCCCCTCCTCTCCCCTTCTTGCACGCCCGCATCTCCGCTCTTCCCGTCTGAGCTACTCAGCTCCCACACTGGGCGAGACTGGGCCGAGCTGCCTCTGCACGGTCAGTGCGAGGGGTGCTGGGGATGGGCAGCACTGTGCGGGCAGGTTGCTTTTGCGCAAGAATGGGCCGTTGCACGGCATCGTTAACAGCCCGTCCATGCCAAAGCCCTGCCAGTGAATGTCCTTGCAGGCACAGGTTGCTGACCACAGCCGGGAGCAGGCCCCCGGCTGTCTTTATTTGGCATCTCCCGGAGGAATACGGTGTATGGAAAGGCCCCATGCAGCTAAGGGCTCCGCTGCTGCAGAGGAGGCAGCGCCGTGCCCGAGTCCCACGCGCCGCCGTAATGGCCTCGTGCTTTTTAGCGGGGCTCTCGGAGCTCCATCTTCTTCGCCAAGCTAAAGGAGAAACCAAAAGGTGTTCAGCTGGACGTCCAGAGAAGAGGGCAGAGACCTCCTGCCCACCAGCTCTGGTCTTGGAGGCCTTCTGTGGTCTCCAAGACAAGCCCTGCCCTGCAGACCCAGGCCCATCAGCCGAGAGCTGGCAGAAGAGAGGCCAAACCCCGGAGGAACCCACCCCTGTCCCCATCCGCCCCTCTTCTGCCTGCGGACATCTCCCTGGGGCTGGAAGGCAGCTGTGACTCAGGGGCACAGCCTCAGGACCCCGCTGCTCTCCTGCCAGCCAGCTGCCAGGAACACACAGTCCTTCCCGGCTGCTGCTGCCCGGGCAAGGGAGGAACGTGCCACTGCAGGAAAATGCCTCCTGCGCTTGGAGACATTTACCAGAGGAACTGCTCGGGGGCCGTTGCCCGCAACCTGTTCACCTCCACGGCCTTCCTCCGCTCCTCCTGGCGGGCTCTGTACGGCTCCAATTTGTGAGGACCTGCCTTGCTCTTGGTAGCCGGACGCTGCAAGCAAGGAAAAATTCCCTCTCGCTCCCTGCCCCAGCCCCTGCGTCCATGCGGCGGCTGCCGAAGGACACCGGGCATCAGGGCTAACCCCAGGCATCTCCTGCAGCCTTTCCAGCCCTGCTGCTCCAAGGGCTAAGGTGGGAAATGCAGCAAAGCTTTGGAGAAGAGCCTTGAACTCCCCATGGTTCCCTGCTCCCTCCTCTCCAGGAGCTGCAAGGTGCAGGACAAGCAGAGGAAAGCGCCCGCAGCCTGAGAAGGCCCAAGAGCTGCCAACAGCAGGGAAAAGGCTGTTACTTCCCTTGCGTGACCATCCTTTTCCGAAAAGCTCCTATCACAGTGTGACTTTTCACTGCTACTCAGCTTATATGGAACACGGCCCCTTCACGACCCGCTGCTGCGCAGCCACTCTTCCCCAGCTCTGGAAACTCCTTGGCCACCGTCTCCTCCTGCGGGACTGTCTTTCACCTCTGGCGCGGGGGTATTTGGCAGCAAATCTGGTTTGTAACAAGGTTTGCCTGCCCAACTGGAAGACTACAACCTCAATTCCATCGTCTTCTCAAGAGCAGAACTGATCGCACCAGGTTGAAACGCAGGGAAATACTTGGATAGGAAATGTGGTTCTGAGATTGATGCAAAAAGGTGGCGCTGACACTTGATACGGTCACCATCAGATTAAAGGCAGTCGGTAACCAGAAACCACTGCAAGAGAACAGAGAAAAGCCAAACTGGGAACTATAGTTCCAAATGAGCTTTGCTTTTACCAGTCTCAGCACGGAGCGAGTTTTCTGCGTGCATTGTGTTCTGGCGAAAGAAAACATTAGCCACGTGGAAATACCCTCCCGACGTCTCATTAGAGCTTCGTCCAAACGCACAACTAGCAAGGTAAAGCGGAAAACAATCGTTGAAATAAATACATAAATCAATGCAGGTTTCACATTCCTAGCAAAGGGAATCTTTTTCTGTGGAACTATAGCATTAGCTATACCTGATCACAACGGGAAACCGTGGCATTAAAGAGCAGTGCTTTCTGATTTACAGGGAGGAATCAACGCCCCCGCCGCCTAATCCCCTGCTCGCTCGGGCACGTGTTACCCTGTCGAAGCCCGGGGAAGGGTTCCCACACCTCTCCCTGCACAACCCACGTACCTGCCTTTCAATGCACAACGTGCTGCCGCATTTCAGCTCTCCAGTCCTGCCCGCCGTGCCTGTTTCTGCCCCGACGCCCCGACCACAGCCAGGGGAGGGCACTGGGAAGGCACTGGTGCGTTCCAGCTCTTCTCAGCTGGCCTGTGGCTCTCAGCAGATTTGTCAGGGCCTGCCTGGCTCTTGGCGGCCGCACGCTGCAACCGCGGGGGGCAAATTCCCTCTTGCCCCCTGGCTGAGACCCTCCAATGCGGGACAAGCTTCAGGCTCCTGTCCTGCTGCAGAACAGGCTGCCTCTTCTCCTTCTTCCTCTCTCCCCATCCCAGGAGGCGCTGCTGCTTCTCTCGCTGACCGACTTGGCCTCTGCTTCCACTCCTCCTTCTTGACTACACGAGCCACTAGTAGAGTCGAGGGCTGGGTCTCTGCTTCAGTCTCAGCACCTGTTTGGGTGGCTTCAGAGCAAGCCATCGGCTTCTCTCTGTCCGTTTCTGTGGCCCCCGAGCAGCAGGCATTCTGCTCAGTGTCTGCATGCTCCCCTCCTTCCAATGATGTATTACTTTGGAAGGCTGACGTGCCTTTTTGGGTGGGAAATCCTAAGCGGCCAGAGTCGCTGAGGGCCCTTGGCACCTAGGCCCACCTCCTGCCATACCCCCTGCCACCCAGGGATCGATTGCCCTAGAGCAAATTCCTCTGGGGAATTCGCAGTTGGTTGTTTAACCTCCCAAACCTTCATCAAAGTGAAAACCAGGCTCACAAGACCCATCAGGAGGAGCAGCCTAATTACCCCAAGAACATTGAGGGAACGGAGAGGCCAATGGAAGGAGGCTAGAAAGACCTCTCCTGGAGGAGAGGCTGCCATTCTTTCTTCTCTCCACAGAGGAGAAAGCGGGGAAAGGTGGAGCTGCTCATTTTCTCCAGGAACAGGTTCTCCGAGTGCTGGGACAGCACTGCAGGAGCCCAATACCGGAGCAGGCTCAAGGCCAGGGGTTTTATCAGAGCTCTCCCAGGCAAAGCAAACCAAGGTGATAACCAGCACAGCAAACGCAGACAGTGCAAACAGTCCTTAACACTGCCTGGAGTTTGCCGCCCAGCAAGAAAGGAATCAAGCACCCGAGCGCTAAAGGAAAGGCATAATTCAGCCCCCAAAGTACACACTTCAGCATCCCGATGCGCAACAGCCAAGCCAATAGCAACTTATCGGAACAGGTACCACAGCCAGAAGTCGAATCTAGCGCACTCCAAGGAAATCTCTTATCATCTCAAACCCCTCAAGGGGTGAACGGAAAAGTAAAGTCAACAAAAGTTGTTGGGTGGCGGGGGAAGACAAGAAAGTTGTTTTGGCTGGAGGAGGAGAGAGCGGGCTGGACCGAAAAGCGGGCACACAGCCGGGCCCAGGGCTGGCGATCAGGCTGGGCAACTGGGCTGACAGGAGCCTCATGAGGAAAGCAGCTTTGCAGAAAAGGCCCTGGGGGTCCTGGTGGGCACTAAATCGAACATGAGCCACCAATCTGGCCTTGCCACAAAGGCGGCGCCTAGAGCTCTCCTGCGCTGGGGGTTGCGTTCGGTAAAGCGTTGCCAGCAGGTGGCGGCAGGTGATCCTTCTGACCATCAGGAAGCCCTTTTTCACTGGGAGGGTGACCGGGCACTGGAGCAGGTGGCCCTGCTTGAGCTGGGGGGCTGGACAAGATGACCTCTGGAGGTCATCAACCAGCCTGTGAGGCTGTGCACATCCCCTGCAGTCCCATCCGCAGCTTCCAGGTCTCCTGCCTTCTCCGCCTTGGAGGCTCAGGGTCCCTTCTCTCCCTCCGGGCAAGCTGAGACACCCTCGATGCCCATCCCTGTGAGCTCCGATGCCCTCCCTGCACCTTGCTGGGCACTGCCCTCCCCTCCTCTCCCCTTCTTGCACGCCCGCATCTCCGCTCTTCCCGTCTGAGCTACTCAGCTCCCACACTGGGCGAGACTGGGCCGAGCTGCCTCTGCACGGTCAGTGCGAGGGGTGCTGGGGATGGGCAGCACTGTGCGGGCAGGTTGCTTTTGCGCAAGAATGGGCCGTCGCACGGCATCGTTAACAGCCCGTCCATGCCAAAGCCCTGCCAGTGAATGTCCTTGCAGGCACAGGTTGCTGACCACAGCCGGGAGCAGGCCCCCGGCTGTCTTTATTTGGCATCTCCCGGAGGAATACGGTGTATGGAAAGGCCCCATGCAGCTAAGGGCTCCGCTGCTGCAGAGGAGGCAGCGCCGTGCCCGAGTCCCACGCGCCGCCGTAATGGCCTCGTGCTTTTTAGCGGGGCTCTCGGAGCTCCATCTTCTTCGCCAAGCTAAAGGAGAAACCAAAAGGTGTTCAGCTGGACGTCCAGAGAAGAGGGCAGAGACCTCCTGCCCACCAGCTCTGGTCTTGGAGGCCTTCTGTGGTCTCCAAGACAAGCCCTGCCCTGCAGACCCAGGCCCATCAGCCGAGAGCTGGCAGAAGAGAGGCCAAACCCCGGAGGAACCCACCCCTGTCCCCATCCGCCCCTCTTCTGCCTGCGGACATCTCCCTGGGGCTGGAAGGCAGCTGTGACTCAGGGGCACAGCCTCAGGACCCCGCTGCTCTCCTGCCAGCCAGCTGCCAGGAACACACAGTCCTTCCCGGCTGCTGCTGCCCGGGCAAGGGAGGAACGTGCCACTGCAGGAAAATGCCTCCTGCGCTTGGAGACATTTACCAGAGGAACTGCTCGGGGGCCGTTGCCCGCAACCTGTTCACCTCCACGGCCTTCCTCCGCTCCTCCTGGCGGGCTCTGTACGGCTCCAATTTGTGAGGACCTGCCTTGCTCTTGGTAGCCGGACGCTGCAAGCAAGGAAAAATTCCCTCTCGCTCCCTGCCCCAGCCCCTGCGTCCATGCGGCGGCTGCCGAAGGACACCGGGCATCAGGGCTAACCCCAGGCATCTCCTGCAGCCTTTCCAGCCCTGCTGCTCCAAGGGCTAAGGTGGGAAATGCAGCAAAGCTTTGGAGAAGAGCCTTGAACTCCCCATGGTTCCCTGCTCCCTCCTCTCCAGGAGCTGCAAGGTGCAGGACAAGCAGAGGAAAGCGCCCGCAGCCTGAGAAGGCCCAAGAGCTGCCAACAGCAGGGAAAAGGCTGTTACTTCCCTTGCGTGACCATCCTTTTCCGAAAAGCTCCTATCACAGTGTGACTTTTCACTGCTACTCAGCTTATATGGAACACGGCCCCTTCACGACCCGCTGCTGCGCAGCCACTCTTCCCCAGCTCTGGAAACTCCTTGGCCACCGTCTCCTCCTGCGGGACTGTCTTTCACCTCTGGCGCGGGGGTATTTGGCAGCAAATCTGGTTTGTAACAAGGTTTGCCTGCCCAACTGGAAGACTACAACCTCAATTCCATCGTCTTCTCAAGAGCAGAACTGATCGCACCAGGTTGAAACGCAGGGAAATACTTGGATAGGAAAAGTGGTTCTGAGATTGATGCAAAAAGGTGGCGCTGACACTTGATACGGTCACCATCAGATTAAAGGCAGTCGGTAACCAGAAACCACTGCAAGAGAACAGAGAAAAGCCAAACTGGGAACTATAGTTCCAAATGAGCTTTGCTTTTACCAGTCTCAGCACGGAGCGAGTTTTCTGCGTGCATTGTGTTCTGGCGAAAGAAAACATTAGCCACGTGGAAATACCCTCCCGACGTCTCATTAGAGCTTCGTCCAAACGCACAACTAGCAAGGTAAAGCGGAAAACAATCGTTGAAATAAATACATAAATCAATGCAGGTTTCACATTCCTAGCAAAGGGAATCTTTTTCTGTGGAACTATAGCATTAGCTATACCTGATCACAACGGGAAACCGTGGCATTAAAGAGCAGTGCTTTCTGATTTACAGGGAGGAATCAACGCCCCCGCCGCCTAATCCCCTGCTCGCTCGGGCACGTGTTACCCTGTCGAAGCCCGGGGAAGGGTTCCCACACCTCTCCCTGCACAACCCACGTACCTGCCTTTCAATGCACAACGTGCTGCCGCATTTCAGCTCTCCAGTCCTGCCCGCCGTGCCTGTTTCTGCCCCGACGCCCCGACCACAGCCAGGGGAGGGCACTGGGAAGGCACTGGTGCATTCCAGCTCTTCTCAGCTGGCCTGTGGCTCTCAGCAGATTTGTCAGGGCCTGCCTGGCTCTTGGCGGCCGCACGCTGCAACCGCGGGGGGCAAATTCCCTCTTGCCCCCTGGCTGAGACCCTCCAATGCGGGACAAGCTTCAGGCTCCTGTCCTGCTGCAGAACAGGCTGCCTCTTCTCCTTCTTCCTCTCTCCCCATCCCAGGAGGCGCTGCTGCTTCTCTCGCTGACCGACTTGGCCTCTGCTTCCACTCCTCCTTCTTGACTACACGAGCCACTAGTAGAGTCGAGGGCTGGGTCTCTGCTTCAGTCTCAGCACCTGTTTGGGTGGCTTCAGAGCAAGCCATCGGCTTCTCTCTGTCCGTTTCTGTGGCCCCCGAGCAGCAGGCCTTCTGCTCAGTGTCTGCATGCTCCCCTCCTTCCAATGATGTATTACTTTGGACGGCTGACGTGCCTTTTTGGGTGGGAAATCCTAAGCGGCCAGAGTCGCTGAGGGCCCTTGGCACCTAGGCCCACCTCCTGCCATACCCCCTGCCACCCAGGGATCGATTGCCCTAGAGCAAATTCCTCTGGGGAATTCGCAGTTGGTTGTTTAACCTCCCAAACCTTCATCAAAGTGAAAACCAGGCTCACAAGACCCATCAGGAGGAGCAGCCTAATTACCCCAAGAACATTGAGGGAACGGAGAGGCCAATGGAAGGAGGCTAGAAAGACCTCTCCTGGAGGAGAGGCTGCCATTCTTTCTTCTCTCCACAGAGGAGAAAGCGGGGAAAGGTGGAGCTGCTCATTTTCTCCAGGAACAGGTTCTCCGAGTGCTGGGACAGCACTGCAGGAGCCCAATACCGGAGCAGGCTCAAGGCCAGGGGTTTTATCAGAGCTCTCCCAGGCAAAGCAAACCAAGGTGATAACCAGCACAGCAAACGCAGACAGTGCAAACAGTCCTTAACACTGCCTGGAGTTTGCCGCCCAGCAAGAAAGGAATCAAGCACCCGAGCGCTAAAGGAAAGGCATAATTCAGCCCGCAAAGTACACACTTCAGCATCCCGATGCGCAACAGCCAAGCCAATAGCAACTTATCGGAACAGGTACCACAGCCAGAAGTCGAATCTAGCGCACTCCAAGGAAATCTCTTATCATCTCAAACCCCTCAAGGGGTGAACGGAAAAGTAAAGTCAACAAAAGTTGTTGGGTGGCGGGGGAAGACAAGAAAGTTGTTTTGGCTGGAGGAGGAGAGAGCGGGCTGGACCGAAAAGCGGGCACACAGCCGGGCCCAGGGCTGGCGATCAGGCTGGGCAACTGGGCTGACAGGAGCCTCATGAGGAAAGCAGCTTTGCAGAAAAGGCCCTGGGGGTCCTGGTGGGCACTAAATCGAACATGAGCCACCAATCTGGCCTTGCCACAAAGGCGGCGCCTAGAGCTCTCCTGGGCTGGGGGTTGCGTTCGGTAAAGCGTTGCCAGCAGGTGGCGGCAGGTGATCCTTCTGACCATCAGGAAGCCCTTTTTCACTGGGAGGGTGACCGGGCACTGGAGCAGGTGGCCCTGCTTGAGCTGGGGGGCTGGACAAGATGACCTCTGGAGGTCATCAACCAGCCTGTGAGGCTGTGCACATCCCCTGCAGTCCCATCCGCAGCTTCCAGGTCTCCTGCCTTCTCCGCCTTGGAGGCTCAGGGTCCCTTCTCTCCCTCCGGGCAAGCTGAGACACCCTCGATGCCCATCCCTCTGAGCTCCGATGCCCTCCCTGCACCTTGCTGGGCACTGCCCTCCCCTCCTCTCCCCTTCTTGCACGCCCGCATCTCCGCTCTTCCCGTCTGAGCTACTCAGCTCCCACACTGGGCGAGACTGGGCCGAGCTGCCTCTGCACGGTCAGTGCGAGGGGTGCTGGGGATGGGCAGCACTGTGCGGGCAGGTTGCTTTTGCGCAAGAATGGGCCGTCGCACGGCATCGTTAACAGCCCGTCCATGCCAAAGCCCTGCCAGTGAACGTCCTTGCAGGCACAGGTTGCTGACCACAGCCGGGAGCAGGCCCCCGGCTGTCTTTATTTGGCATCTCCCGGAGGAATACGGTGTATGGAAAGGCCCCATGCAGCTAAGGGCTCCGCTGCTGCAGAGGAGGCAGCGCCGTGCTCGAGTCCCACGCGCCGCCGTAATGGCCTCGTGCTTTTTAGCGGGGCTCTCGGAGCTCCATCTTCTTCGCCAAGCTAAAGGAGAAACCAAAAGGTGTTCAGCTGGACGTCCAGAGAAGAGGGCAGAGACCTCCTGCCCACCAGCTCTGGTCTTGGAGGCCTTCTGTGGTCTCCAAGACAAGCCCTGCCCTGCAGACCCAGGCCCATCAGCCGAGAGCTGGCAGAAGAGAGGCCAAACCCCGGAGGAACCCACCCCTGTCCCCATCCGCCCCTCTTCTGCCTGCGGACATCTCCCTGGGGCTGGAAGGCAGCTGTGACTCAGGGGCACAGCCTCAGGACCCCGCTGCTCTCCTGCCAGCCAGCTGCCAGGAACACACAGTCCTTCCCGGCTGCTGCTGCCCGGGCAAGGGAGGAACGTGCCACTGCAGGAAAATGCCTCCTGCGCTTGGAGACATTTACCAGAGGAACTGCTCGGGGGCCGTTGCCCGCAACCTGTTCACCTCCACGGCCTTCCTCCGCTCCTCCTGGCGGGCTCTGTACGGCTCCAATTTGTGAGGACCTGCCTTGCTCTTGGTAGCCGGACGCTGCAAGCAAGGAAAAATTCCCTCTCGCTCCCTGCCCCAGCCCCTGCGTCCATGCGGCGGCTGCCGAAGGACACCGGGCATCAGGGCTAACCCCAGGCATCTCCTGCAGCCTTTCCAGCCCTGCTGCTCCAAGGGCTAAGGTGGGAAATGCAGCAAAGCTTTGGAGAAGAGCCTTGAACTCCCCATGGTTCCCTGCTCCCTCCTCTCCAGGAGCTGCAAGGTGCAGGACAAGCAGAGGAAAGCGCCCGCAGCCTGAGAAGGCCCAAGAGCTGCCAACAGCAGGGAAAAGGCTGTTACTTCCCTTGCGTGACCATCCTTTTCCGAAAAGCTCCTATCACAGTGTGACTTTTCACTGCTACTCAGCTTATATGGAACACGGCCCCTTCACGACCCGCTGCTGCGCAGCCACTCTTCCCCAGCTCTGGAAACTCCTTGGCCACCGTCTCCTCCTGCGGGACTGTCTTTCACCTCTGGCGCGGGGGTATTTGGCAGCAAATCTGGTTTGTAACAAGGTTTGCCTGCCCAACTGGAAGACTACAACCTCAATTCCATCGTCTTCTCAAGAGCAGAACTGATCGCACCAGGTTGAAACGCAGGGAAATACTTGGATAGGAAAAGTGGTTCTGAGATTGATGCAAAAAGGTGGCGCTGACACTTGATACGGTCACCATCAGATTAAAGGCAGTCGGTAACCAGAAACCACTGCAAGAGAACAGAGAAAAGCCAAACTGGGAACTATAGTTCCAAATGAGCTTTGCTTTTACCAGTCTCAGCACGGAGCGAGTTTTCTGCGTGCATTGTGTTCTGGCGAAAGAAAACATTAGCCACGTGGAAATACCCTCCCGACGTCTCATTAGAGCTTCGTCCAAACGCACAACTAGCAAGGTAAAGCGGAAAACAATCGTTGAAATAAATACATAAATCAATGCAGGTTTCACATTCCTAGCAAAGGGAATCTTTTTCTGTGGAACTATAGCATTAGCTATACCTGATCACAACGGGAAACCGTGGCATTAAAGAGCAGTGCTTTCTGATTTACAGGGAGGAATCAACGCCCCCGCCGCCTAATCCCCTGCTCGCTCGGGCACGTGTTACCCTGTCGAAGCCCGGGGAAGGGTTCCCACACCTCTCCCTGCACAACCCACGTACCTGCCTTTCAATGCACAACGTGCTGCCGCATTTCAGCTCTCCAGTCCTGCCCGCCGTGCCTGTTTCTGCCCCGACGCCCCGACCACAGCCAGGGGAGGGCACTGGGAAGGCACTGGTGCATTCCAGCTCTTCTCAGCTGGCCTGTGGCTCTCAGCAGATTTGTCAGGGCCTGCCTGGCTCTTGGCGGCCGCACGCTGCAACCGCGGGGGGCAAATTCCCTCTTGCCCCCTGGCTGAGACCCTCCAATGCGGGACAAGCTTCAGGCTCCTGTCCTGCTGCAGAACAGGCTGCCTCTTCTCCTTCTTCCTCTCTCCCCATCCCAGGAGGCGCTGCTGCTTCTCTCGCTGACCGACTTGGCCTCTGCTTCCACTCCTCCTTCTTGACTACACGAGCCACTAGTAGAGTCGAGGGCTGGGTCTCTGCTTCAGTCTCAGCACCTGTTTGGGTGGCTTCAGAGCAAGCAATCGGCTTCTCTCTGTCCGTTTCTGTGGCCCCCGAGCAGCAGGCCTTCTGCTCAGTGTCTGCATGCTCCCCTCCTTCCAATGATGTATTACTTTGGAAGGCTGACGTGCCTTTTTGGGTGGGAAATCCTAAGCGGCCAGAGTCGCTGAGGGCCCTTGGCACCTAGGCCCACCTCCTGCCATACCCCCTGCCACCCAGGGATCGATTGCCCTAGAGCAAATTCCTCTGGGGAATTCGCAGTTGGTTGTTTAACCTCCCAAACCTTCATCAAAGTGAAAACCAGGCTCACAAGACCCATCAGGAGGAGCAGCCTAATTACCCCAAGAACATTGAGGGAACGGAGAGGCCAATGGAAGGAGGCTAGAAAGACCTCTCCTGGAGGAGAGGCTGCCATTCTTTCTTCTCTCCACAGAGGAGAAAGCGGGGAAAGGTGGAGCTGCTCATTTTCTCCAGGAACAGGTTCTCCGAGTACTGGGACAGCACTGCAGGAGCCCAATACCGGAGCAGGCTCAAGGCCAGGGGTTTTATCAGAGCTCTCCCAGGCAAAGCAAACCAAGGTGATAACCAGCACAGCAAACGCAGACAGTGCAAACAGTCCTTAACACTGCCTGGAGTTTGCCGCCCAGCAAGAAAGGAATCAAGCACCCGAGCGCTAAAGGAAAGGCATAATTCAGCCCCCAAAGTACACACTTCAGCATCCCGATGCGCAACAGCCAAGCCAATAGCAACTTATCGGAACAGGTACCACAGCCAGAAGTCGAATCTAGCGCACTCCAAGGAAATCTCTTATCATCTCAAACCCCTCAAGGGGTGAACGGAAAAGTAAAGTCAACAAAAGTTGTTGGGTGGCGGGGGAAGACAAGAAAGTTGTTTTGGCTGGAGGAGGAGAGAGCGGGCTGGACCGAAAAGCGGGCACACAGCCGGGCCCAGGGCTGGCGATCAGGCTGGGCAACTGGGCTGACAGGAGCCTCATGAGGAAAGCAGCTTTGCAGAAAAGGCCCTGGGGGTCCTGGTGGGCACTAAATCGAACATGAGCCACCAATCTGGCCTTGCCACAAAGGCGGCGCCTAGAGCTCTCCTGCGCTGGGGGTTGCGTTCGGTAAAGCGTTGCCAGCAGGTGGCGGCAGGTGATCCTTCTGACCGTCAGGAAGCCCTTTTTCACTGGGAGGGTGACCGGGCACTGGAGCAGGTGGCCCTGCTTGAGCTGGGGGGCTGGACAAGATGACCTCTGGAGGTCATCAACCAGCCTGTGAGGCTGTGCACATCCCCTGCAGTCCCATCCGCAGCTTCCAGGTCTCCTGCCTTCTCCGCCTTGGAGGCTCAGGGTCCCTTCTCTCCCTCCGGGCAAGCTGAGACACCCTCGATGCCCATCCCTCTGAGCTCCGATGCCCTCCCTGCACCTTGCTGGGCACTGCCCTCCCCTCCTCTCCCCTTCTTGCACGCCCGCATCTCCGCTCTTCCCGTCTGAGCTACTCAGCTCCCACACTGGGCGAGACTGGGCCGAGCTGCCTCTGCACGGTCAGTGCGAGGGGTGCTGGGGATGGGCAGCACTGTGCGGGCAGGTTGCTTTTGCGCAAGAATGGGCCGTCGCACGGCATCGTTAACAGCCCGTCCATGCCAAAGCCCTGCCAGTGAACGTCCTTGCAGGCACAGGTTGCTGACCACAGCCGGGAGCAGGCCCCCGGCTGTCTTTATTTGGCATCTCCCGGAGGAATACGGTGTATGGAAAGGCCCCATGCAGCTAAGGGCTCCGCTGCTGCAGAGGAGGCAGCGCCGTGCTCGAGTCCCACGCGCCGCCGTAATGGCCTCGTGCTTTTTAGCGGGGCTCTCGGAGCTCCATCTTCTTCGCCAAGCTAAAGGAGAAACCAAAAGGTGTTCAGCTGGACGTCCAGAGAAGAGGGCAGAGACCTCCTGCCCACCAGCTCTGGTCTTGGAGGCCTTCTGTGGTCTCCAAGACAAGCCCTGCCCTGCAGACCCAGGCCCATCAGCCGAGAGCTGGCAGAAGAGAGGCCAAACCCCGGAGGAACCCACCCCTGTCCCCATCCGCCCCTCTTCTGCCTGCGGACATCTCCCTGGGGCTGGAAGGCAGCTGTGACTCAGGGGCACAGCCTCAGGACCCCGCTGCTCTCCTGCCAGCCAGCTGCCAGGAACACACAGTCCTTCCCGGCTGCTGCTGCCCGGGCAAGGGAGGAACGTGCCACTGCAGGAAAATGCCTCCTGCGCTTGGAGACATTTACCAGAGGAACTGCTCGGGGGCCGTTGCCCGCAACCTGTTCACCTCCACGGCCTTCCTCCGCTCCTCCTGGCGGGCTCTGTACGGCTCCAATTTGTGAGGACCTGCCTTGCTCTTGGTAGCCGGACGCTGCAAGCAAGGAAAAATTCCCTCTCGCTCCCTGCCCCAGCCCCTGCGTCCATGCGGCGGCTGCCGAAGGACACCGGGCATCAGGGCTAACCCCAGGCATCTCCTGCAGCCTTTCCAGCCCTGCTGCTCCAAGGGCTAAGGTGGGAAATGCAGCAAAGCTTTGGAGAAGAGCCTTGAACTCCCCATGGTTCCCTGCTCCCTCCTCTCCAGGAGCTGCAAGGTGCAGGACAAGCAGAGGAAAGCGCCCGCAGCCTGAGAAGGCCCAAGAGCTGCCAACAGCAGGGAAAAGGCTGTTACTTCCCTTGCGTGACCATCCTTTTCCGAAAAGCTCCTATCACAGTGTGACTTTTCACTGCTACTCAGCTTATATGGAACACGGCCCCTTCACGACCCGCTGCTGCGCAGCCACTCTTCCCCAGCTCTGGAAACTCCTTGGCCACCATCTCCTCCTGCGGGACTGTCTTTCACCTCTGGCGCGGGGGTATTTGGCAGCAAATCTGGTTTGTAACAAGGTTTGCCTGCCCAACTGGAAGGCTACAACCTCAATTCCATCGTCTTCTCAAGAGCAGAACTGATCGCACCAGGTTGAACCGCAGGGAAATACTTGGATAGGAAAAGTGGTTCTGAGATTGATGCAAAAAGGTGGCGCTGACACTTGATACGGTCACCATCAGATTAAAGGCAGTCGGTAACCAGAAACCACTGCAAGAGAACAGAGAAAAGCCAAACTGGGAACTATAGTTCCAAATGAGCTTTGCTTTTACCAGTCTCAGCACGGAGCGAGTTTTCTGCGTGCATTGTGTTCTGGCGAAAGAAAACATTAGCCACGTGGAAATACCCTCCCGACGTCTCATTAGAGCTTCGTCCAAACGCACAACTAGCAAGGTAAAGCGGAAAACAATCGTTGAAATAAATACATAAATCAATGCAGGTTTCACATTCCTAGCAAAGGGAATCTTTTTCTGTGGAACTATAGCATTAGCTATACCTGATCACAACGGGAAACCGTGGCATTAAAGAGCAGTGCTTTCTGATTTACAGGGAGGAATCAACGCCCCCGCCGCCTAATCCCCTGCTCGCTCGGGCACGTGTTACCCTGTCGAAGCCCGGGGAAGGGTTCCCACACCTCTCCCTGCACAACCCACGTACCTGCCTTTCAATGCACAACGTGCTGCCGCATTTCAGCTCTCCAGTCCTGCCCGCCGTGCCTGTTTCTGCCCCGACGCCCCGACCACAGCCAGGGGAGGGCACTGGGAAGGCACTGGTGCATTCCAGCTCTTCTCAGCTGGCCTGTGGCTCTCAGCAGATTTGTCAGGGCCTGCCTGGCTCTTGGCGGCCGCACGCTGCAACCGCGGGGGGCAAATTCCCTCTTGCCCCCTGGCTGAGACCCTCCAATGCGGGACAAGCTTCAGGCTCCTGTCCTGCTGCAGAACAGGCTGCCTCTTCTCCTTCTTCCTCTCTCCCCATCCCAGGAGGCGCTGCTGCTTCTCTCGCTGACTGACTTGGCCTCTGCTTCCACTCCTCCTTCTTGACTACACGAGCCACTAGTAGAGTCGAGGGCTGGGTCTCTGCTTCAGTCTCAGCACCTGTTTGGGTGGCTTCAGAGCAAGCAATCGGCTTCTCTCTGTCCGTTTCTGTGGCCCCCGAGCAGCAGGCCTTCTGCTCAGTGTCTGCATGCTCCCCTCCTTCCAATGATGTATTACTTTGGACGGCTGACGTGCCTTTTTGGGTGGGAAATCCTAAGCGGCCAGAGTCGCTGAGGGCCCTTGGCACCTAGGCCCACCTCCTGCCATACCCCCTGCCACCCAGGGATCGATTGCCCTAGAGCAAATTCCTCTGGGGAATTCGCAGTTGGTTGTTTAACCTCCCAAACCTTCATCAAAGTGAAAACCAGGCTCACAAGACCCATCAGGAGGAGCAGCCTAATTACCCCAAGAACATTGAGGGAACGGAGAGGCCAATGGAAGGAGGCTAGAAAGACCTCTCCTGGAGGAGAGGCTGCCATTCTTTCTTCTCTCCACAGAGGAGAAAGCGGGGAAAGGTGGAGCTGCTCATTTTCTCCAGGAACAGGTTCTCCGAGTGCTGGGACAGCACTGCAGGAGCCCAATACCGGAGCAGGCTCAAGGCCAGGGGTTTTATCAGAGCTCTCCCAGGCAAAGCAAACCAAGGTGATAACCAGCACAGCAAACGCAGACAGTGCAAACAGTCCTTAACACTGCCTGGAGTTTGCCGCCCAGCAAGAAAGGAATCAAGCACCCGAGCGCTAAAGGAAAGGCATAATTCAGCCCCCAAAGTACACACTTCAGCATCCCGATGCGCAACAGCCAAGCCAATAGCAACTTATCGGAACAGGTACCACAGCCAGAAGTCGAATCTAGCGCACTCCAAGGAAATCTCTTATCATCTCAAACCCCTCAAGGGGTGAACGGAAAAGTAAAGTCAACAAAAGTTGTTGGGTGGCGGGGGAAGACAAGAAAGTTGTTTTGGCTGGAGGAGGAGAGAGCGGGCTGGACCGAAAAGCGGGCACACAGCCGGGCCCAGGGCTGGCGATCAGGCTGGGCAACTGGGCTGACAGGAGCCTCATGAGGAAAGCAGCTTTGCAGAAAAGGCCCTGGGGGTCCTGGTGGGCACTAAATCGAACATGAGCCACCAATCTGGCCTTGCCACAAAGGCGGCGCCTAGAGCTCTCCTGGGCTGGGGGTTGCGTTCGGTAAAGCGTTGCCAGCAGGTGGCGGCAGGTGATCCTTCTGACCATCAGGAAGCCCTTTTTCACTGGGAGGGTGACCGGGCACTGGAGCAGGTGGCCCTGCTTGAGCTGGGGGGCTGGACAAGATGACCTCTGGAGGTCATCAACCAGCCTGTGAGGCTGTGCACATCCCCTGCAGTCCCATCCGCAGCTTCCAGGTCTCCTGCCTTCTCCGCCTTGGAGGCTCAGGGTCCCTTCTCTCCCTCCGGGCAAGCTGAGACACCCTCGATGCCCATCCCTCTGAGCTCCGATGCCCTCCCTGCACCTTGCTGGGCACTGCCCTCCCCTCCTCTCCCCTTCTTGCACGCCCGCATCTCCGCTCTTCCCGTCTGAGCTACTCAGCTCCCACACTGGGCGAGACTGGGCCGAGCTGCCTCTGCACGGTCAGTGCGAGGGGTGCTGGGGATGGGCAGCACTGTGCGGGCAGGTTGCTTTTGCGCAAGAATGGGCCGTCGCACGGCATCGTTAACAGCCCGTCCATGCCAAAGCCCTGCCAGTGAACGTCCTTGCAGGCACAGGTTGCTGACCACAGCCGGGAGCAGGCCCACGGCTGTCTTTATTTGGCATCTCCCGGAGGAATACGGTGTATGGAAAGGCCCCATGCAGCTAAGGGCTCCGCTGCTGCAGAGGAGGCAGCGCCGTGCTCGAGTCCCACGCGCCGCCGTAATGGCCTCGTGCTTTTTAGCGGGGCTCTCAGAGCTCCATCTTCTTCGCCAAGCTAAAGGAGAAACCAAAAGGTGTTCAGCTGGACGTCCAGAGAAGAGGGCAGAGACCTCCTGCCCACCAGCTCTGGTCTTGGAGGCCTTCTGTGGTCTCCAAGACAAGCCCTGCCCTGCAGACCCAGGCCCATCAGCCGAGAGCTGGCAGAAGAGAGGCCAAACCCCGGAGGAACCCACCCCTGTCCCCATCCGCCCCTCTTCTGCCTGCGGACATCTCCCTGGGGCTGGAAGGCAGCTGTGACTCAGGGGCACAGCCTCAGGACCCCGCTGCTCTCCTGCCAGCCAGCTGCCAGGAACACACAGTCCTTCCCGGCTGCTGCTGCCCGGGCAAGGGAGGAACGTGCCACTGCAGGAAAATGCCTCCTGCGCTTGGAGACATTTACCAGAGGAACTGCTCGGGGGCCGTTGCCCGCAACCTGTTCACCTCCACGGCCTTCCTCCGCTCCTCCTGGCGGGCTCTGTACGGCTCCAATTTGTGAGGACCTGCCTTGCTCTTGGTAGCCGGACGCTGCAAGCAAGGAAAAATTCCCTCTCGCTCCCTGCCCCAGCCCCTGCGTCCATGCGGCGGCTGCCAAAGGACACCGGGCATCAGGGCTAACCCCAGGCATCTCCTGCAGCCTTTCCAGCCCTGCTGCTCCAAGGGCTAAGGTGGGAAATGCAGCAAAGCTTTGGAGAAGAGCCTTGAACTCCCCATGGTTCCCTGCTCCCTCCTCTCCAGGAGCTGCAAGGTGCAGGACAAGCAGAGGAAAGCGCCCGCAGCCTGAGAAGGCCCAAGAGCTGCCAACAGCAGGGAAAAGGCTGTTACTTCCCTTGCGTGACCATCCTTTTCCGAAAAGCTCCTATCACAGTGTGACTTTTCACTGCTACTCAGCTTATATGGAACACGGCCCCTTCACGACCCGCTGCTGCGCAGCCACTCTTCCCCAGCTCTGGAAACTCCTTGGCCACCGTCTCCTCCTGCGGGACTGTCTTTCACCTCTGGCGCGGGGGTATTTGGCAGCAAATCTGGTTTGTAACAAGGTTTGCCTGCCCAACTGGAAGACTACAACCTCAATTCCATCGTCTTCTCAAGAGCAGAACTGATCGCACCAGGTTGAACCGCAGGGAAATACTTGGATAGGAAAAGTGGTTCTGAGATTGATGCAAAAAGGTGGCGCTGACACTTGATACGGTCACCATCAGATTAAAGGCAGTCGGTAACCAGAAACCACTGCAAGAGAACAGAGAAAAGCCAAACTGGGAACTATAGTTCCAAATGAGCTTTGCTTTTACCAGTCTCAGCACGGAGCGAGTTTTCTGCGTGCATTGTGTTCTGGCGAAAGAAAACATTAGCCACGTGGAAATACCCTCCCGACGTCTCATTAGAGCTTCGTCCAAACGCACAACTAGCAAGGTAAAGCGGAAAACAATCGTTGAAATAAATACATAAATCAATGCAGGTTTCACATTCCTAGCAAAGGGAATCTTTTTCTGTGGAACTATAGCATTAGCTATACCTGATCACAACGGGAAACCGTGGCATTAAAGAGCAGTGCTTTCTGATTTACAGGGAGGAATCAACGCCCCCGCCGCCTAATCCCCTGCTCGCTCGGGCACGTGTTACCCTGTCGAAGCCCGGGGAAGGGTTCCCACACCTCTCCCTGCACAACCCACGTACCTGCCTTTCAATGCACAACGTGCTGCCGCATTTCAGCTCTCCAGTCCTGCCCGCCGTGCCTGTTTCTGCCCCGACGCCCCGACCACAGCCAGGGGAGGGCACTGGGAAGGCACTGGTGCATTCCAGCTCTTCTCAGCTGGCCTGTGGCTCTCAGCAGATTTGTCAGGGCCTGCCTGGCTCTTGGCGGCCGCACGCTGCAACCGCGGGGGGCAAATTCCCTCTTGCCCCCTGGCTGAGACCCTCCAATGCGGGACAAGCTTCAGGCTCCTGTCCTGCTGCAGAACAGGCTGCCTCTTCTCCTTCTTCCTCTCTCCCCATCCCAGGAGGCGCTGCTGCTTCTCTCGCTGACCGACTTGGCCTCTGCTTCCACTCCTCCTTCTTGACTA
Organism: Platalea leucorodia; assembly: GCF_965183815.1. NCBI lineage: Eukaryota > Metazoa > Chordata > Aves > Pelecaniformes > Threskiornithidae > Platalea > Platalea leucorodia. The sequence continues at coordinate 9,764,166 of NC_138839.1, forward strand.
CACGAGCCACTAGTAGAGTCGAGGGCTGGGTCTCTGCTTCAGTCTCAGCACCTGTTTGGGTGGCTTCAGAGCAAGCAATCGGCTTCTCTCTGTCCGTTTCTGTGGCCCCCGAGCAGCAGGCATTCTGCTCAGTGTCTGCATGCTCCCCTCCTTCCAATGATGTATTACTTTGGAAGGCTGACGTGCCTTTTTGGGTGGGAAATCCTAAGCGGCCAGAGTCGCTGAGGGCCCTTGGCACCTAGGCCCACCTCCTGCCATACCCCCTGCCACCCAGGGATCGATTGCCCTAGAGCAAATTCCTCTGGGGAATTCGCAGTTGGTTGTTTAACCTCCCAAACCTTCATCAAAGTGAAAACCAGGCTCACAAGACCCATCAGGAGGAGCAGCCTAATTACCCCAAGAACATTGAGGGAACGGAGAGGCCAATGGAAGGAGGCTAGAAAGACCTCTCCTGGAGGAGAGGCTGCCATTCTTTCTTCTCTCCACAGAGGAGAAAGCGGGGAAAGGTGGAGCTGCTCATTTTCTCCAGGAACAGGTTCTCCGAGTACTGGGACAGCACTGCAGGAGCCCAATACCGGAGCAGGCTCAAGGCCAGGGGTTTTATCAGAGCTCTCCCAGGCAAAGCAAACCAAGGTGATAACCAGCACAGCAAACGCAGACAGTGCAAACAGTCCTTAACACTGCCTGGAGTTTGCCGCCCAGCAAGAAAGGAATCAAGCACCCGAGCGCTAAAGGAAAGGCATAATTCAGCCCCCAAAGTACACACTTCAGCATCCCGATGCGCAACAGCCAAGCCAATAGCAACTTATCGGAACAGGTACCACAGCCAGAAGTCGAATCTAGCGCACTCCAAGGAAATCTCTTATCATCTCAAACCCCTCAAGGGGTGAACGGAAAAGTAAAGTCAACAAAAGTTGTTGGGTGGCGGGGGAAGACAAGAAAGTTGTTTTGGCTGGAGGAGGAGAGAGCGGGCTGGACCGAAAAGCGGGCACACAGCCGGGCCCAGGGCTGGCGATCAGGCTGGGCAACTGGGCTGACAGGAGCCTCATGAGGAAAGCAGCTTTGCAGAAAAGGCCCTGGGGGTCCTGGTGGGCACTAAATCGAACATGAGCCACCAATCTGGCCTTGCCACAAAGGCGGCGCCTAGAGCTCTCCTGCGCTGGGGGTTGCGTTCGGTAAAGCGTTGCCAGCAGGTGGCGGCAGGTGATCCTTCTGACCGTCAGGAAGCCCTTTTTCACTGGGAGGGTGACCGGGCACTGGAGCAGGTGGCCCTGCTTGAGCTGGGGGGCTGGACAAGATGACCTCTGGAGGTCATCAACCAGCCTGTGAGGCTGTGCACATCCCCTGCAGTCCCATCCGCAGCTTCCAGGTCTCCTGCCTTCTCCGCCTTGGAGGCTCAGGGTCCCTTCTCTCCCTCCGGGCAAGCTGAGACACCCTCGATGCCCATCCCTCTGAGCTCCGATGCCCTCCCTGCACCTTGCTGGGCACTGCCCTCCCCTCCTCTCCCCTTCTTGCACGCCCGCATCTCCGCTCTTCCCGTCTGAGCTACTCAGCTCCCACACTGGGCGAGACTGGGCCGAGCTGCCTCTGCACGGTCAGTGCGAGGGGTGCTGGGGATGGGCAGCACTGTGCGGGCAGGTTGCTTTTGCGCAAGAATGGGCCGTCGCACGGCATCGTTAACAGCCCGTCCATGCCAAAGCCCTGCCAGTGAACGTCCTTGCAGGCACAGGTTGCTGACCACAGCCGGGAGCAGGCCCACGGCTGTCTTTATTTGGCATCTCCCGGAGGAATACGGTGTATGGAAAGGCCCCATGCAGCTAAGGGCTCCGCTGCTGCAGAGGAGGCAGCGCCGTGCCCGAGTCCCACGCGCCGCCGTAATGGCCTCGTGCTTTTTAGCGGGGCTCTCGGAGCTCCATCTTCTTCGCCAAGCTAAAGGAGAAACCAAAAGGTGTTCAGCTGGACGTCCAGAGAAGAGGGCAGAGACCTCCTGCCCACCAGCTCTGGTCTTGGAGGCCTTCTGTGGTCTCCAAGACAAGCCCTGCCCTGCAGACCCAGGCCCATCAGCCGAGAGCTGGCAGAAGAGAGGCCAAACCCCGGAGGAACCCACCCCTGTCCCCATCCGCCCCTCTTCTGCCTGCGGACATCTCCCTGGGGCTGGAAGGCAGCTGTGACTCAGGGGCACAGCCTCAGGACCCCGCTGCTCTCCTGCCAGCCAGCTGCCAGGAACACACAGTCCTTCCCGGCTGCTGCTGCCCGGGCAAGGGAGGAACGTGCCACTGCAGGAAAATGCCTCCTGCGCTTGGAGACATTTACCAGAGGAACTGCTCGGGGGCCGTTGCCCGCAACCTGTTCACCTCCACGGCCTTCCTCCGCTCCTCCTGGCGGGCTCTGTACGGCTCCAATTTGTGAGGACCTGCCTTGCTCTTGGTAGCCGGACGCTGCAAGCAAGGAAAAATTCCCTCTCGCTCCCTGCCCCAGCCCCTGCGTCCATGCGGCGGCTGCCGAAGGACACCGGGCATCAGGGCTAACCCCAGGCATCTCCTGCAGCCTTTCCAGCCCTGCTGCTCCAAGGGCTAAGGTGGGAAATGCAGCAAAGCTTTGGAGAAGAGCCTTGAACTCCCCATGGTTCCCTGCTCCCTCCTCTCCAGGAGCTGCAAGGTGCAGGACAAGCAGAGGAAAGCGCCCGCAGCCTGAGAAGGCCCAAGAGCTGCCAACAGCAGGGAAAAGGCTGTTACTTCCCTTGCGTGACCATCCTTTTCCGAAAAGCTCCTATCACAGTGTGACTTTTCACTGCTACTCAGCTTATATGGAACACGGCCCCTTCACGACCCGCTGCTGCGCAGCCACTCTTCCCCAGCTCTGGAAACTCCTTGGCCACCATCTCCTCCTGCGGGACTGTCTTTCACCTCTGGCGCGGGGGTATTTGGCAGCAAATCTGGTTTGTAACAAGGTTTGCCTGCCCAACTGGAAGACTACAACCTCAATTCCATCGTCTTCTCAAGAGCAGAACTGATCGCACCAGGTTGAAACGCAGGGAAATACTTGGATAGGAAAAGTGGTTCTGAGATTGATGCAAAAAGGTGGCGCTGACACTTGATACGGTCACCATCAGATTAAAGGCAGTCGGTAACCAGAAACCACTGCAAGAGAACAGAGGAAAGCCAAACTGGGAACTATAGTTCCAAATGAGCTTTGCTTTTACCAGTCTCAGCACGGAGCGAGTTTTCTGCGTGCATTGTGTTCTGGCGAAAGAAAACATTAGCCACGTGGAAATACCCTCCCGACGTCTCATTAGAGCTTCGTCCAAACGCACAACTAGCAAGGTAAAGCGGAAAACAATCGTTGAAATAAATACATAAATCAATGCAGGTTTCACATTCCTAGCAAAGGGAATCTTTTTCTGTGGAACTATAGCATTAGCTATACCTGATCACAACGGGAAACCGTGGCATTAAAGAGCAGTGCTTTCTGATTTACAGGGAGGAATCAACGCCCCCGCCGCCTAATCCCCTGCTCGCTCGGGCACGTGTTACCCTGTCGAAGCCCGGGGAAGGGTTCCCACACCTCTCCCTGCACAACCCACGTACCTGCCTTTCAATGCACAACGTGCTGCCGCATTTCAGCTCTCCAGTCCTGCCCGCCGTGCCTGTTTCTGCCCCGACGCCCCGACCACAGCCAGGGGAGGGCACTGGGAAGGCACTGGTGCATTCCAGCTCTTCTCAGCTGGCCTGTGGCTCTCAGCAGATTTGTCAGGGCCTGCCTGGCTCTTGGCGGCCGCACGCTGCAACCGCGGGGGGCAAATTCCCTCTTGCCCCCTGGCTGAGACCCTCCAATGCGGGACAAGCTTCAGGCTCCTGTCCTGCTGCAGAACAGGCTGCCTCTTCTCCTTCTTCCTCTCTCCCCATCCCAGGAGGCGCTGCTGCTTCTCTCGCTGACCGACTTGGCCTCTGCTTCCACTCCTCCTTCTTGACTACACGAGCCACTAGTAGAGTCGAGGGCTGGGTCTCTGCTTCAGTCTCAGCACCTGTTTGGGTGGCTTCAGAGCAAGCCATCGGCTTCTCTCTGTCCGTTTCTGTGGCCCCCGAGCAGCAGGCCTTCTGCTCAGTGTCTGCATGCTCCCCTCCTTCCAATGATGTATTACTTTGGAAGGCTGACGTGCCTTTTTGGGTGGGAAATCCTAAGCGGCCAGAGTCGCTGAGGGCCCTTGGCACCTAGGCCCACCTCCTGCCATACCCCCTGCCACCCAGGGATCGATTGCCCTAGAGCAAATTCCTCTGGGGAATTCGCAGTTGGTTGTTTAACCTCCCAAACCTTCATCAAAGTGAAAACCAGGCTCACAAGACCCATCAGGAGGAGCAGCCTAATTACCCCAAGAACATTGAGGGAACGGAGAGGCCAATGGAAGGAGGCTAGAAAGACCTCTCCTGGAGGAGAGGCTGCCATTCTTTCTTCTCTCCACAGAGGAGAAAGCGGGGAAAGGTGGAGCTGCTCATTTTCTCCAGGAACAGGTTCTCCGAGTACTGGGACAGCACTGCAGGAGCCCAATACCGGAGCAGGCTCAAGGCCAGGGGTTTTATCAGAGCTCTCCCAGGCAAAGCAAACCAAGGTGATAACCAGCACAGCAAACGCAGACAGTGCAAACAGTCCTTAACACTGCCTGGAGTTTGCCGCCCAGCAAGAAAGGAATCAAGCACCCGAGCGCTAAAGGAAAGGCATAATTCAGCCCCCAAAGTACACACTTCAGCATCCCGATGCGCAACAGCCAAGCCAATAGCAACTTATCGGAACAGGTACCACAGCCAGAAGTCGAATCTAGCGCACTCCAAGGAAATCTCTTATCATCTCAAACCCCTCAAGGGGTGAACGGAAAAGTAAAGTCAACAAAAGTTGTTGGGTGGCGGGGGAAGACAAGAAAGTTGTTTTGGCTGGAGGAGGAGAGAGCGGGCTGGACCGAAAAGCGGGCACACAGCCGGGCCCAGGGCTGGCGATCAGGCTGGGCAACTGGGCTGACAGGAGCCTCATGAGGAAAGCAGCTTTGCAGAAAAGGCCCTGGGGGTCCTGGTGGGCACTAAATCGAACATGAGCCACCAATCTGGCCTTGCCACAAAGGCGGCGCCTAGAGCTCTCCTGCGCTGGGGGTTGCGTTCGGTAAAGCGTTGCCAGCAGGTGGCGGCAGGTGATCCTTCTGACCGTCAGGAAGCCCTTTTTCACTGGGAGGGTGACCGGGCACTGGAGCAGGTGGCCCTGCTTGAGCTGGGGGGCTGGACAAGATGACCTCTGGAGGTCATCAACCAGCCTGTGAGGCTGTGCACATCCCCTGCAGTCCCATCCGCAGCTTCCAGGTCTCCTGCCTTCTCCGCCTTGGAGGCTCAGGGTCCCTTCTCTCCCTCCGGGCAAGCTGAGACACCCTCGATGCCCATCCCTCTGAGCTCCGATGCCCTCCCTGCACCTTGCTGGGCACTGCCCTCCCCTCCTCTCCCCTTCTTGCACGCCCGCATCTCCGCTCTTCCCGTCTGAGCTACTCAGCTCCCACACTGGGCGAGACTGGGCCGAGCTGCCTCTGCACGGTCAGTGCGAGGGGTGCTGGGGATGGGCAGCACTGTGCGGGCAGGTTGCTTTTGCGCAAGAATGGGCCGTCGCACGGCATCGTTAACAGCCCGTCCATGCCAAAGCCCTGCCAGTGAACGTCCTTGCAGGCACAGGTTGCTGACCACAGCCGGGAGCAGGCCCCCGGCTGTCTTTATTTGGCATCTCCCGGAGGAATACGGTGTATGGAAAGGCCCCATGCAGCTAAGGGCTCCGCTGCTGCAGAGGAGGCAGCGCCGTGCCCGAGTCCCACGCGCCGCCGTAATGGCCTCGTGCTTTTTAGCGGGGCTCTCGGAGCTCCATCTTCTTCGCCAAGCTAAAGGAGAAACCAAAAGGTGTTCAGCTGGACGTCCAGAGAAGAGGGCAGAGACCTCCTGCCCACCAGCTCTGGTCTTGGAGGCCTTCTGTGGTCTCCAAGACAAGCCCTGCCCTGCAGACCCAGGCCCATCAGCCGAGAGCTGGCAGAAGAGAGGCCAAACCCCGGAGGAACCCACCCCTGTCCCCATCCGCCCCTCTTCTGCCTGCGGACATCTCCCTGGGGCTGGAAGGCAGCTGTGACTCAGGGGCACAGCCTCAGGACCCCGCTGCTCTCCTGCCAGCCAGCTGCCAGGAACACACAGTCCTTCCCGGCTGCTGCTGCCCGGGCAAGGGAGGAACGTGCCACTGCAGGAAAATGCCTCCTGCGCTTGGAGACATTTACCAGAGGAACTGCTCGGGGGCCGTTGCCCGCAACCTGTTCACCTCCACGGCCTTCCTCCGCTCCTCCTGGCGGGCTCTGTACGGCTCCAATTTGTGAGGACCTGCCTTGCTCTTGGTAGCCGGACGCTGCAAGCAAGGAAAAATTCCCTCTCGCTCCCTGCCCCAGCCCCTGCGTCCATGCGGCGGCTGCCGAAGGACACCGGGCATCAGGGCTAACCCCAGGCATCTCCTGCAGCCTTTCCAGCCCTGCTGCTCCAAGGGCTAAGGTGGGAAATGCAGCAAAGCTTTGGAGAAGAGCCTTGAACTCCCCATGGTTCCCTGCTCCCTCCTCTCCAGGAGCTGCAAGGTGCAGGACAAGCAGAGGAAAGCGCCCGCAGCCTGAGAAGGCCCAAGAGCTGCCAACAGCAGGGAAAAGGCTGTTACTTCCCTTGCGTGACCATCCTTTTCCGAAAAGCTCCTATCACAGTGTGACTTTTCACTGCTACTCAGCTTATATGGAACACGGCCCCTTCACGACCCGCTGCTGCGCAGCCACTCTTCCCCAGCTCTGGAAACTCCTTGGCCACCATCTCCTCCTGCGGGACTGTCTTTCACCTCTGGCGCGGGGGTATTTGGCAGCAAATCTGGTTTGTAACAAGGTTTGCCTGCCCAACTGGAAGACTACAACCTCAATTCCATCGTCTTCTCAAGAGCAGAACTGATCGCACCAGGTTGAAACGCAGGGAAATACTTGGATAGGAAAAGTGGTTCTGAGATTGATGCAAAAAGGTGGCGCTGACACTTGATACGGTCACCATCAGATTAAAGGCAGTCGGTAACCAGAAACCACTGCAAGAGAACAGAGGAAAGCCAAACTGGGAACTATAGTTCCAAATGAGCTTTGCTTTTACCAGTCTCAGCACGGAGCGAGTTTTCTGCGTGCATTGTGTTCTGGCGAAAGAAAACATTAGCCACGTGGAAATACCCTCCCGACGTCTCATTAGAGCTTCGTCCAAACGCACAACTAGCAAGGTAAAGCGGAAAACAATCGTTGAAATAAATACATAAATCAATGCAGGTTTCACATTCCTAGCAAAGGGAATCTTTTTCTGTGGAACTATAGCATTAGCTATACCTGATCACAACGGGAAACCGTGGCATTAAAGAGCAGTGCTTTCTGATTTACAGGGAGGAATCAACGCCCCCGCCGCCTAATCCCCTGCTCGCTCGGGCACGTGTTACCCTGTCGAAGCCCGGGGAAGGGTTCCCACACCTCTCCCTGCACAACCCACGTACCTGCCTTTCAATGCACAACGTGCTGCCGCATTTCAGCTCTCCAGTCCTGCCCGCCGTGCCTGTTTCTGCCCCGACGCCCCGACCACAGCCAGGGGAGGGCACTGGGAAGGCACTGGTGCATTCCAGCTCTTCTCAGCTGGCCTGTGGCTCTCAGCAGATTTGTCAGGGCCTGCCTGGCTCTTGGCGGCCGCACGCTGCAACCGCGGGGGGCAAATTCCCTCTTGCCCCCTGGCTGAGACCCTCCAATGCGGGACAAGCTTCAGGCTCCTGTCCTGCTGCAGAACAGGCTGCCTCTTCTCCTTCTTCCTCTCTCCCCATCCCAGGAGGCGCTGCTGCTTCTCTCGCTGACCGACTTGGCCTCTGCTTCCACTCCTCCTTCTTGACTACACGAGCCACTAGTAGAGTCGAGGGCTGGGTCTCTGCTTCAGTCTCAGCACCTGTTTGGGTGGCTTCAGAGCAAGCCATCGGCTTCTCTCTGTCCGTTTCTGTGGCCCCCGAGCAGCAGGCCTTCTGCTCAGTGTCTGCATGCTCCCCTCCTTCCAATGATGTATTACTTTGGAAGGCTGACGTGCCTTTTTGGGTGGGAAATCCTAAGCGGCCAGAGTCGCTGAGGGCCCTTGGCACCTAGGCCCACCTCCTGCCATACCCCCTGCCACCCAGGGATCGATTGCCCTAGAGCAAATTCCTCTGGGGAATTCGCAGTTGGTTGTTTAACCTCCCAAACCTTCATCAAAGTGAAAACCAGGCTCACAAGACCCATCAGGAGGAGCAGCCTAATTACCCCAAGAACATTGAGGGAACGGAGAGGCCAATGGAAGGAGGCTAGAAAGACCTCTCCTGGAGGAGAGGCTGCCATTCTTTCTTCTCTCCACAGAGGAGAAAGCGGGGAAAGGTGGAGCTGCTCATTTTCTCCAGGAACAGGTTCTCCGAGTGCTGGGACAGCACTGCAGGAGCCCAATACCGGAGCAGGCTCAAGGCCAGGGGTTTTATCAGAGCTCTCCCAGGCAAAGCAAACCAAGGTGATAACCGGCACAGCAAACGCAGATGGTGCAAACAGTCCTTAACACTGCCTGGAGTTTGCCGCCCAGCAAGAAAGGAATCAAGCACCCGAGCGCTAAAGGAAAGGCATAATTCAGCCCCCAAAGTACACACTTCAGCATCCCGATGCGCAACAGCCAAGCCAATAGCAACTTATCGGAACAGGTACCACAGCCAGAAGTCGAATCTAGCGCACTCCAAGGAAATCTCTTATCATCTCAAACCCCTCAAGGGGTGAACGGAAAAGTAAAGTCAACAAAAGTTGTTGGGTGGCGGGGGAAGACAAGAAAGTTGTTTTGGCTGGAGGAGGTGAGAGCGGGCTGGACCGAAAAGCGGGCACACAGCCGGGCCCAGGGCTGGCGATCAGGCTGGGCAACTGGGCTGACAGGAGCCTCATGAGGAAAGCAGCTTTGCAGAAAAGGCCCTGGGGGTCCTGGTGGGCACTAAATCGAACATGAGCCACCAATCTGGCCTTGCTACAAAGGCGGCGCCTAGAGCTCTCCTGCGCTGGGGGTTGCGTTCGGTAAAGCGTTGCCAGCAGGTGGCGGCAGGTGATCCTTCTGACCATCAGGAAGCCCTTTTTCACTGGGAGGGTGACCGGGCACTGGAGCAGGTGGCCCTGCTTGAGCTGGGGGGCTGGACAAGATGACCTCTGGAGGTCATCAACCAGCCTGTGAGGCTGTGCACATCCCCTGCAGTCCCATCCGCAGCTTCCAGGTCTCCTGCCTTCTCCGCCTTGGAGGCTCAGGGTCCCTTCTCTCCCTCCGGGCAAGCTGAGACACCCTCGATGCCCATCCCTCTGAGCTCCGATGCCCTCCCTGCACCTTGCTGGGCACTGCCCTCCCCTCCTCTCCCCTTCTTGCACGCCCGCATCTCTGCTCTTCCCGTCTGAGCTACTCAGCTCCCACACTGGGCGAGACTGGGCCGAGCTGCCTCTGCACGGTCAGTGCGAGGGGTGCTGGGGATGGGCAGCACTGTGCGGGCAGGTTGCTTTTGCGCAAGAATGGGCCGTCGCACGGCATCGTTAACAGCCCGTCCATGCCAAAGCCCTGCCAGTGAACGTCCTTGCAGGCACAGGTTGCTGACCACAGCCGGGAGCAGGCCCCCGGCTGTCTTTATTTGGCATCTCCCGGAGGAATACGGTGTATGGAAAGGCCCCATGCAGCTAAGGGCTCCGCTGCTGCAGAGGAGGCAGCGCCGTGCTCGAGTCCCACGCGCCGCCGTAATGGCCTCGTGCTTTTTAGCGGGGCTCTCGGAGCTCCATCTTCTTCGCCAAGCTAAAGGAGAAACCAAAAGGTGTTCAGCTGGACGTCCAGAGAAGAGGGCAGAGACCTCCTGCCCACCAGCTCTGGTCTTGGAGGCCTTCTGTGGTCTCCAAGACAAGCCCTGCCCTGCAGACCCAGGCCCATCAGCCGAGAGCTGGCAGAAGAGAGGCCAAACCCCGGAGGAACCCACCCCTGTCCCCATCCGCCCCTCTTCTGCCTGCGGACATCTCCCTGGGGCTGGAAGGCAGCTGTGACTCAGGGGCACAGCCTCAGGACCCCGCTGCTCTCCTGCCAGCCAGCTGCCAGGAACACACAGTCCTTCCCGGCTGCTGCTGCCCGGGCAAGGGAGGAACGTGCCACTGCAGGAAAATGCCTCCTGCGCTTGGAGACATTTACCAGAGGAACTGCTCGGGGGCCGTTGCCCGCAACCTGTTCACCTCCACGGCCTTCCTCCGCTCCTCCTGGCGGGCTCTGTACGGCTCCAATTTGTGAGGACCTGCCTTGCTCTTGGTAGCCGGACGCTGCAAGCAAGGAAAAATTCCCTCTCGCTCCCTGCCCCAGCCCCTGCGTCCATGCGGCGGCTGCCGAAGGACACCGGGCATCAGGGCTAACCCCAGGCATCTCCTGCAGCCTTTCCAGCCCTGCTGCTCCAAGGGCTAAGGTGGGAAATGCAGCAAAGCTTTGGAGAAGAGCCTTGAACTCCCCATGGTTCCCTGCTCCCTCCTCTCCAGGAGCTGCAAGGTGCAGGACAAGCAGAGGAAAGCGCCCGCAGCCTGAGAAGGCCCAAGAGCTGCCAACAGCAGGGAAAAGGCTGTTACTTCCCTTGCGTGACCATCCTTTTCCGAAAAGCTCCTATCACAGTGTGACTTTTCACTGCTACTCAGCTTATATGGAACACGGCCCCTTCACGACCCGCTGCTGCGCAGCCACTCTTCCCCAGCTCTGGAAACTCCTTGGCCACCGTCTCCTCCTGCGGGACTGTCTTTCACCTCTGGCGCGGGGGTATTTGGCAGCAAATCTGGTTTGTAACAAGGTTTGCCTGCCCAACTGGAAGACTACAACCTCAATTCCATCGTCTTCTCAAGAGCAGAACTGATCGCACCAGGTTGAAACGCAGGGAAATACTTGGATAGGAAAAGTGGTTCTGAGATTGATGCAAAAAGGTGGCGCTGACACTTGATACGGTCACCATCAGATTAAAGGCAGTCGGTAACCAGAAACCACTGCAAGAGAACAGAGGAAAGCCAAACTGGGAACTATAGTTCCAAATGAGCTTTGCTTTTACCAGTCTCAGCACGGAGCGAGTTTTCTGCGTGCATTGTGTTCTGGCGAAAGAAAACATTAGCCACGTGGAAATACCCTCCCGACGTCTCATTAGAGCTTCGTCCAAACGCACAACTAGCAAGGTAAAGCGGAAAACAATCGTTGAAATAAATACATAAATCAATGCAGGTTTCACATTCCTAGCAAAGGGAATCTTTTTCTGTGGAACTATAGCATTAGCTATACCTGATCACAACGGGAAACCGTGGCATTAAAGAGCAGTGCTTTCTGATTTACAGGGAGGAATCAACGCCCCCGCCGCCTAATCCCCTGCTCGCTCGGGCACGTGTTACCCTGTCGAAGCCCGGGGAAGGGTTCCCACACCTCTCCCTGCACAACCCACGTACCTGCCTTTCAATGCACAACGTGCTGCCGCATTTCAGCTCTCCAGTCCTGCCCGCCGTGCCTGTTTCTGCCCCGACGCCCCGACCACAGCCAGGGGAGGGCACTGGGAAGGCACTGGTGCATTCCAGCTCTTCTCAGCTGGCCTGTGGCTCTCAGCAGATTTGTCAGGGCCTGCCTGGCTCTTGGCGGCCGCACGCTGCAACCGCGGGGGGCAAATTCCCTCTTGCCCCCTGGCTGAGACCCTCCAATGCGGGACAAGCTTCAGGCTCCTGTCCTGCTGCAGAACAGGCTGCCTCTTCTCCTTCTTCCTCTCTCCCCATCCCAGGAGGCGCTGCTGCTTCTCTCGCTGACCGACTTGGCCTCTGCTTCCACTCCTCCTTCTTGACTACACGAGCCACTAGTAGAGTCGAGGGCTGGGTCTCTGCTTCAGTCTCAGCACCTGTTTGGGTGGCTTCAGAGCAAGCCATCGGCTTCTCTCTGTCCGTTTCTGTGGCCCCCGAGCAGCAGGCCTTCTGCTCAGTGTCTGCATGCTCCCCTCCTTCCAATGATGTATTACTTTGGAAGGCTGACGTGCCTTTTTGGGTGGGAAATCCTAAGCGGCCAGAGTCGCTGAGGGCCCTTGGCACCTAGGCCCACCTCCTGCCATACCCCCTGCCACCCAGGGATCGATTGCCCTAGAGCAAATTCCTCTGGGGAATTCGCAGTTGGTTGTTTAACCTCCCAAACCTTCATCAAAGTGAAAACCAGGCTCACAAGACCCATCAGGAGGAGCAGCCTAATTACCCCAAGAACATTGAGGGAACGGAGAGGCCAATGGAAGGAGGCTAGAAAGACCTCTCCTGGAGGAGAGGCTGCCATTCTTTCTTCTCTCCACAGAGGAGAAAGCGGGGAAAGGTGGAGCTGCTCATTTTCTCCAGGAACAGGTTCTCCGAGTGCTGGGACAGCACTGCAGGAGCCCAATACCGGAGCAGGCTCAAGGCCAGGGGTTTTATCAGAGCTCTCCCAGGCAAAGCAAACCAAGGTGATAACCGGCACAGCAAACGCAGATGGTGCAAACAGTCCTTAACACTGCCTGGAGTTTGCCGCCCAGCAAGAAAGGAATCAAGCACCCGAGCGCTAAAGGAAAGGCATAATTCAGCCCCCAAAGTACACACTTCAGCATCCCGATGCGCAACAGCCAAGCCAATAGCAACTTATCGGAACAGGTACCACAGCCAGAAGTCGAATCTAGCGCACTCCAAGGAAATCTCTTATCATCTCAAACCCCTCAAGGGGTGAACGGAAAAGTAAAGTCAACAAAAGTTGTTGGGTGGCGGGGGAAGACAAGAAAGTTGTTTTGGCTGGAGGAGGTGAGAGCGGGCTGGACCGAAAAGCGGGCACACAGCCGGGCCCAGGGCTGGCGATCAGGCTGGGCAACTGGGCTGACAGGAGCCTCATGAGGAAAGCAGCTTTGCAGAAAAGGCCCTGGGGGTCCTGGTGGGCACTAAATCGAACATGAGCCACCAATCTGGCCTTGCTACAAAGGCGGCGCCTAGAGCTCTCCTGCGCTGGGGGTTGCGTTCGGTAAAGCGTTGCCAGCAGGTGGCGGCAGGTGATCCTTCTGACCATCAGGAAGCCCTTTTTCACTGGGAGGGTGACCGGGCACTGGAGCAGGTGGCCCTGCTTGAGCTGGGGGGCTGGACAAGATGACCTCTGGAGGTCATCAACCAGCCTGTGAGGCTGTGCACATCCCCTGCAGTCCCATCCGCAGCTTCCAGGTCTCCTGCCTTCTCCGCCTTGGAGGCTCAGGGTCCCTTCTCTCCCTCCGGGCAAGCTGAGACACCCTCGATGCCCATCCCTCTGAGCTCCGATGCCCTCCCTGCACCTTGCTGGGCACTGCCCTCCCCTCCTCTCCCCTTCTTGCACGCCCGCATCTCTGCTCTTCCCGTCTGAGCTACTCAGCTCCCACACTGGGCGAGACTGGGCCGAGCTGCCTCTGCACGGTCAGTGCGAGGGGTGCTGGGGATGGGCAGCACTGTGCGGGCAGGTTGCTTTTGCGCAAGAATGGGCCGTCGCACGGCATCGTTAACAGCCCGTCCATGCCAAAGCCCTGCCAGTGAACGTCCTTGCAGGCACAGGTTGCTGACCACAGCCGGGAGCAGGCCCCCGGCTGTCTTTATTTGGCATCTCCCGGAGGAATACGGTGTATGGAAAGGCCCCATGCAGCTAAGGGCTCCGCTGCTGCAGAGGAGGCAGCGCCGTGCTCGAGTCCCACGCGCCGCCGTAATGGCCTCGTGCTTTTTAGCGGGGCTCTCGGAGCTCCATCTTCTTCGCCAAGCTAAAGGAGAAACCAAAAGGTGTTCAGCTGGACGTCCAGAGAAGAGGGCAGAGACCTCCTGCCCACCAGCTCTGGTCTTGGAGGCCTTCTGTGGTCTCCAAGACAAGCCCTGCCCTGCAGACCCAGGCCCATCAGCCGAGAGCTGGCAGAAGAGAGGCCAAACCCCGGAGGAACCCACCCCTGTCCCCATCCGCCCCTCTTCTGCCTGCGGACATCTCCCTGGGGCTGGAAGGCAGCTGTGACTCAGGGGCACAGCCTCAGGACCCCGCTGCTCTCCTGCCAGCCAGCTGCCAGGAACACACAGTCCTTCCCGGCTGCTGCTGCCCGGGCAAGGGAGGAACGTGCCACTGCAGGAAAATGCCTCCTGCGCTTGGAGACATTTACCAGAGGAACTGCTCGGGGGCCGTTGCCCGCAACCTGTTCACCTCCACGGCCTTCCTCCGCTCCTCCTGGCGGGCTCTGTACGGCTCCAATTTGTGAGGACCTGCCTTGCTCTTGGTAGCCGGACGCTGCAAGCAAGGAAAAATTCCCTCTCGCTCCCTGCCCCAGCCCCTGCGTCCATGCGGCGGCTGCCGAAGGACACCGGGCATCAGGGCTAACCCCAGGCATCTCCTGCAGCCTTTCCAGCCCTGCTGCTCCAAGGGCTAAGGTGGGAAATGCAGCAAAGCTTTGGAGAAGAGCCTTGAACTCCCCATGGTTCCCTGCTCCCTCCTCTCCAGGAGCTGCAAGGTGCAGGACAAGCAGAGGAAAGCGCCCGCAGCCTGAGAAGGCCCAAGAGCTGCCAACAGCAGGGAAAAGGCTGTTACTTCCCTTGCGTGACCATCCTTTTCCGAAAAGCTCCTATCACAGTGTGACTTTTCACTGCTACTCAGCTTATATGGAACACGGCCCCTTCACGACCCGCTGCTGCGCAGCCACTCTTCCCCAGCTCTGGAAACTCCTTGGCCACCGTCTCCTCCTGCGGGACTGTCTTTCACCTCTGGCGCGGGGGTATTTGGCAGCAAATCTGGTTTGTAACAAGGTTTGCCTGCCCAACTGGAAGACTACAACCTCAATTCCATCGTCTTCTCAAGAGCAGAACTGATCGCACCAGGTTGAACCGCAGGGAAATACTTGGATAGGAAAAGTGGTTCTGAGATTGATGCAAAAAGGTGGCGCTGACACTTGATACGGTCACCATCAGATTAAAGGCAGTCGGTAACCAGAAACCACTGCAAGAGAACAGAGAAAAGCCAAACTGGGAACTATAGTTCCAAATGAGCTTTGCTTTTACCAGTCTCAGCACGGAGCGAGTTTTCTGCGTGCATTGTGTTCTGGCGAAAGAAAACATTAGCCACGTGGAAATACCCTCCCGACGTCTCATTAGAGCTTCGTCCAAACGCACAACTAGCAAGGTAAAGCGGAAAACAATCGTTGAAATAAATACATAAATCAATGCAGGTTTCACATTCCTAGCAAAGGGAATCTTTTTCTGTGGAACTATAGCATTAGCTATACCTGATCACAACGGGAAACCGTGGCATTAAAGAGCAGTGCTTTCTGATTTACAGGGAGGAATCAACGCCCCCGCCGCCTAATCCCCTGCTCGCTCGGGCACGTGTTACCCTGTCGAAGCCCGGGGAAGGGTTCCCACACCTCTCCCTGCACAACCCACGTACCTGCCTTTCAATGCACAACGTGCTGCCGCATTTCAGCTCTCCAGTCCTGCCCGCCGTGCCTGTTTCTGCCCCGACGCCCCGACCACAGCCAGGGGAGGGCACTGGGAAGGCACTGGTGCATTCCAGCTCTTCTCAGCTGGCCTGTGGCTCTCAGCAGATTTGTCAGGGCCTGCCTGGCTCTTGGCGGCCGCACGCTGCAACCGCGGGGGGCAAATTCCCTCTTGCCCCCTGGCTGAGACCCTCCAATGCGGGACAAGCTTCAGGCTCCTGTCCTGCTGCAGAACAGGCTGCCTCTTCTCCTTCTTCCTCTCTCCCCATCCCAGGAGGCGCTGCTGCTTCTCTCGCTGACCGGCTTGGCCTCTGCTTCCACTCCTCCTTCTTGACTACACGAGCCACTAGTAGAGTCGAGGGCTGGGTCTCTGCTTCAGTCTCAGCACCTGTTTGGGTGGCTTCAGAGCAAGCAATCGGCTTCTCTCTGTCCGTTTCTGCGGCCCCCGAGCAGCAGGCCTTCTGCTCAGTGTCTGCATGCTCCCCTCCTTCCAATGATGTATTACTTTGGACGGCTGACGTGCCTTTTTGGGTGGGAAATCCTAAGCGGCCAGAGTCGCTGAGGGCCCTTGGCACCTAGGCCCACCTCCTGCCATACCCCCTGCCACCCAGGGATCGATTGCCCTAGAGCAAATTCCTCTGGGGAATTCGCAGTTGGTTGTTTAACCTCCCAAACCTTCATCAAAGTGAAAACCAGGCTCACAAGACCCATCAGGAGGAGCAGCCTAATTACCCCAAGAACATTGAGGGAACGGAGAGGCCAATGGAAGGAGGCTAGAAAGACCTCTCCTGGAGGAGAGGCTGCCATTCTTTCTTCTCTCCACAGAGGAGAAAGCGGGGAAAGGTGGAGCTGCTCATTTTCTCCAGGAACAGGTTCTCCGAGTGCTGGGACAGCACTGCAGGAGCCCAACACCGGAGCAGGCTCAAGGCCAGGGGTTTTATCAGAGCTCTCCCAGGCAAAGCAAACCAAGGTGATAACCAGCACAGCAAACGCAGACAGTGCAAACAGTCCTTAACACTGCCTGGAGTTTGCCGCCCAGCAAGAAAGGAATCAAGCACCCGAGCGCTAAAGGAAAGGCATAATTCAGCCCCCAAAGTACACACTTCAGCATCCCGATGCGCAACAGCCAAGCCAATAGCAACTTATCGGAACAGGTACCACAGCCAGAAGTCGAATCTAGCGCACTCCAAGGAAATCTCTTATCATCTCAAACCCCTCAAGGGGTGAACGGAAAAGTAAAGTCAACAAAAGTTGTTGGGTGGCGGGGGAAGACAAGAAAGTTGTTTTGGCTGGAGGAGGAGAGAGCGGGCTGGACCGAAAAGCGGGCACACAGCCGGGCCCAGGGCTGGCGATCAGGCTGGGCAACTGGGCTGACAGGAGCCTCATGAGGAAAGCAGCTTTGCAGAAAAGGCCCTGGGGGTCCTGGTGGGCACTAAATCGAACATGAGCCACCAATCTGGCCTTGCCACAAAGGCGGCGCCTAGAGCTCTCCTGCGCTGGGGGTTGCGTTCGGTAAAGCGTTGCCAGCAGGTGGCGGCAGGTGATCCTTCTGACCGTCAGGAAGCCCTTTTTCACTGGGAGGGTGACCGGGCACTGGAGCAGGTGGCCCTGCTTGAGCTGGGGGGCTGGACAAGATGACCTCTGGAGGTCATCAACCAGCCTGTGAGGCTGTGCACATCCCCTGCAGTCCCATCCGCAGCTTCCAGGTCTCCTGCCTTCTCCGCCTTGGAGGCTCAGGGTCCCTTCTCTCCCTCCGGGCAAGCTGAGACACCCTCGATGCCCATCCCTCTGAGCTCCGATGCCCTCCCTGCACCTTGCTGGGCACTGCCCTCCCCTCCTCTCCCCTTCTTGCACGCCCGCATCTCCGCTCTTCCCGTCTGAGCTACTCAGCTCCCACACTGGGCGAGACTGGGCCGAGCTGCCTCTGCACGGTCAGTGCGAGGGGTGCTGGGGATGGGCAGCACTGTGCGGGCAGGTTGCTTTTGCGCAAGAATGGGCCGTCGCACGGCATCGTTAACAGCCCGTCCATGCCAAAGCCCTGCCAGTGAACGTCCTTGCAGGCACCGGTTGCTGACCACAGCCGGGAGCAGGCCCCCGGCTGTCTTTATTTGGCATCTCCCGGAGGAATACGGTGTATGGAAAGGCCCCATGCAGCTAAGGGCTCCGCTGCTGCAGAGGAGGCAGCGCCGTGCTCGAGTCCCACGCGCCGCCGTAATGGCCTCGTGCTTTTTAGCGGGGCTCTCGGAGCTCCATCTTCTTCGCCAAGCTAAAGGAGAAACCAAAAGGTGTTCAGCTGGACGTCCAGAGAAGAGGGCAGAGACCTCCTGCCCACCAGCTCTGGTCTTGGAGGCCTTCTGTGGTCTCCAAGACAAGCCCTGCCCTGCAGACCCAGGCCCATCAGCCGAGAGCTGGCAGAAGAGAGGCCAAACCCCGGAGGAACCCACCCCTGTCCCCATCCGCCCCTCTTCTGCCTGCGGACATCTCCCTGGGGCTGGAAGGCAGCTGTGACTCAGGGGCACAGCCTCAGGACCCCGCTGCTCTCCTGCCAGCCAGCTGCCAGGAACACACAGTCCTTCCCGGCTGCTGCTGCCCGGGCAAGGGAGGAACGTGCCACTGCAGGAAAATGCCTCCTGCGCTTGGAGACATTTACCAGAGGAACTGCTCGGGGGCCGTTGCCCGCAACCTGTTCACCTCCACGGCCTTCCTCCGCTCCTCCTGGCGGGCTCTGTACGGCTCCAATTTGTGAGGACCTGCCTTGCTCTTGGTAGCCGGACGCTGCAAGCAAGGAAAAATTCCCTCTCGCTCCCTGCCCCAGCCCCTGCGTCCATGCGGCGGCTGCCGAAGGACACCGGGCATCAGGGCTAACCCCAGGCATCTCCTGCAGCCTTTCCAGCCCTGCTGCTCCAAGGGCTAAGGTGGGAAATGCAGCAAAGCTTTGGAGAAGAGCCTTGAACTCCCCATGGTTCCCTGCTCCCTCCTCTCCAGGAGCTGCAAGGTGCAGGACAAGCAGAGGAAAGCGCCCGCAGCCTGAGAAGGCCCAAGAGCTGCCAACAGCAGGGAAAAGGCTGTTACTTCCCTTGCGTGACCATCCTTTTCCGAAAAGCTCCTATCACAGTGTGACTTTTCACTGCTACTCAGCTTATATGGAACACGGCCCCTTCACGACCCGCTGCTGCGCAGCCACTCTTCCCCAGCTCTGGAAACTCCTTGGCCACCGTCTCCTCCTGCGGGACTGTCTTTCACCTCTGGCGCGGGGGTATTTGGCAGCAAATCTGGTTTGTAACAAGGTTTGCCTGCCCAACTGGAAGACTACAACCTCAATTCCATCGTCTTCTCAAGAGCAGAACTGATCGCACCAGGTTGAACCGCAGGGAAATACTTGGATAGGAAAAGTGGTTCTGAGATTGATGCAAAAAGGTGGCGCTGACACTTGATACGGTCACCATCAGATTAAAGGCAGTCGGTAACCAGAAACCACTGCAAGAGAACAGAGAAAAGCCAAACTGGGAACTATAGTTCCAAATGAGCTTTGCTTTTACCAGTCTCAGCACGGAGCGAGTTTTCTGCGTGCATTGTGTTCTGGCGAAAGAAAACATTAGCCACGTGGAAATACCCTCCCGACGTCTCATTAGAGCTTCGTCCAAACGCACAACTAGCAAGGTAAAGCGGAAAACAATCGTTGAAATAAATACATAAATCAATGCAGGTTTCACATTCCTAGCAAAGGGAATCTTTTTCTGTGGAACTATAGCATTAGCTATACCTGATCACAACGGGAAACCGTGGCATTAAAGAGCAGTGCTTTCTGATTTACAGGGAGGAATCAACGCCCCCGCCGCCTAATCCCCTGCTCGCTCGGGCACGTGTTACCCTGTCGAAGCCCGGGGAAGGGTTCCCACACCTCTCCCTGCACAACCCACGTACCTGCCTTTCAATGCACAACGTGCTGCCGCATTTCAGCTCTCCAGTCCTGCCCGCCGTGCCTGTTTCTGCCCCGACGCCCCGACCACAGCCAGGGGAGGGCACTGGGAAGGCACTGGTGCATTCCAGCTCTTCTCAGCTGGCCTGTGGCTCTCAGCAGATTTGTCAGGGCCTGCCTGGCTCTTGGCGGCCGCACGCTGCAACCGCGGGGGGCAAATTCCCTCTTGCCCCCTGGCTGAGACCCTCCAATGCGGGACAAGCTTCAGGCTCCTGTCCTGCTGCAGAACAGGCTGCCTCTTCTCCTTCTTCCTCTCTCCCCATCCCAGGAGGCGCTGCTGCTTCTCTCGCTGACCGACTTGGCCTCTGCTTCCACTCCTCCTTCTTGACTACACGAGCCACTAGTAGAGTCGAGGGCTGGGTCTCTGCTTCAGTCTCAGCACCTGTTTGGGTGGCTTCAGAGCAAGCCATCGGCTTCTCTCTGTCCGTTTCTGTGGCCCCCGAGCAGCAGGCATTCTGCTCAGTGTCTGCATGCTCCCCTCCTTCCAATGATGTATTACTTTGGAAGGCTGACGTGCCTTTTTGGGTGGGAAATCCTAAGCGGCCAGAGTCGCTGAGGGCCCTTGGCACCTAGGCCCACCTCCTGCCATACCCCCTGCCACCCAGGGATCGATTGCCCTAGAGCAAATTCCTCTGGGGAATTCGCAGTTGGTTGTTTAACCTCCCAAACCTTCATCAAAGTGAAAACCAGGCTCACAAGACCCATCAGGAGGAGCAGCCTAATTACCCCAAGAACATTGAGGGAACGGAGAGGCCAATGGAAGGAGGCTAGAAAGACCTCTCCTGGAGGAGAGGCTGCCATTCTTTCTTCTCTCCACAGAGGAGAAAGCGGGGAAAGGTGGAGCTGCTCATTTTCTCCAGGAACAGGTTCTCCGAGTGCTGGGACAGCACTGCAGGAGCCCAACACCGGAGCAGGCTCAAGGCCAGGGGTTTTATCAGAGCTCTCCCAGGCAAAGCAAACCAAGGTGATAACCGGCACAGCAAACGCAGACAGTGCAAACAGTCCTTAACACTGCCTGGAGTTTGCCGCCCAGCAAGAAAGGAATCAAGCACCCGAGCGCTAAAGGAAAGGCATAATTCAGCCCCCAAAGTACACACTTCAGCATCCCGATGCGCAACAGCCAAGCCAATAGCAACTTATCGGAACAGGTACCACAGCCAGAAGTCGAATCTAGCGCACTCCAAGGAAATCTCTTATCATCTCAAACCCCTCAAGGGGTGAACGGAAAAGTAAAGTCAACAAAAGTTGTTGGGTGGCGGGGGAAGACAAGAAAGTTGTTTTGGCTGGAGGAGGAGAGAGCGGGCTGGACCGAAAAGCGGGCACACAGCCGGGCCCAGGGCTGGCGATCAGGCTGGGCAACTGGGCTGACAGGAGCCTCATGAGGAAAGCAGCTTTGCAGAAAAGGCCCTGGGGGTCCTGGTGGGCACTAAATCGAACATGAGCCACCAATCTGGCCTTGCCACAAAGGCGGCGCCTAGAGCTCTCCTGCGCTGGGGGTTGCGTTCGGTAAAGCGTTGCCAGCAGGTGGCGGCAGGTGATCCTTCTGACCGTCAGGAAGCCCTTTTTCACTGGGAGGGTGACCGGGCACTGGAGCAGGTGGCCCTGCTTGAGCTGGGGGGCTGGACAAGATGACCTCTGGAGGTCATCAACCAGCCTGTGAGGCTGTGCACATCCCCTGCAGTCCCATCCGCAGCTTCCAGGTCTCCTGCCTTCTCCGCCTTGGAGGCTCAGGGTCCCTTCTCTCCCTCCGGGCAAGCTGAGACACCCTCGATGCCCATCCCTCTGAGCTCCGATGCCCTCCCTGCACCTTGCTGGGCACTGCCCTCCCCTCCTCTCCCCTTCTTGCACGCCCGCATCTCCGCTCTTCCCGTCTGAGCTACTCAGCTCCCACACTGGGCGAGACTGGGCCGAGCTGCCTCTGCACGGTCAGTGCGAGGGGTGCTGGGGATGGGCAGCACTGTGCGGGCAGGTTGCTTTTGCGCAAGAATGGGCCGTCGCACGGCATCGTTAACAGCCCGTCCATGCCAAAGCCCTGCCAGTGAACGTCCTTGCAGGCACAGGTTGCTGACCACAGCCGGGAGCAGGCCCCCGGCTGTCTTTATTTGGCATCTCCCGGAGGAATACGGTGTATGGAAAGGCCCCATGCAGCTAAGGGCTCCGCTGCTGCAGAGGAGGCAGCGCCGTGCTCGAGTCCCACGCGCCGCCGTAATGGCCTCGTGCTTTTTAGCGGGGCTCTCGGAGCTCCATCTTCTTCGCCAAGCTAAAGGAGAAACCAAAAGGTGTTCAGCTGGACGTCCAGAGAAGAGGGCAGAGACCTCCTGCCCACCAGCTCTGGTCTTGGAGGCCTTCTGTGGTCTCCAAGACAAGCCCTGCCCTGCAGACCCAGGCCCATCAGCCGAGAGCTGGCAGAAGAGAGGCCAAACCCCGGAGGAACCCACCCCTGTCCCCATCCGCCCCTCTTCTGCCTGCGGACATCTCCCTGGGGCTGGAAGGCAGCTGTGACTCAGGGGCACAGCCTCAGGACCCCGCTGCTCTCCTGCCAGCCAGCTGCCAGGAACACACAGTCCTTCCCGGCTGCTGCTGCCCGGGCAAGGGAGGAACGTGCCACTGCAGGAAAATGCCTCCTGCGCTTGGAGACATTTACCAGAGGAACTGCTCGGGGGCCGTTGCCCGCAACCTGTTCACCTCCACGGCCTTCCTCCGCTCCTCCTGGCGGGCTCTGTACGGCTCCAATTTGTGAGGACCTGCCTTGCTCTTGGTAGCCGGACGCTGCAAGCAAGGAAAAATTCCCTCTCGCTCCCTGCCCCAGCCCCTGCGTCCATGCGGCGGCTGCCGAAGGACACCGGGCATCAGGGCTAACCCCAGGCATCTCCTGCAGCCTTTCCAGCCCTGCTGCTCCAAGGGCTAAGGTGGGAAATGCAGCAAAGCTTTGGAGAAGAGCCTTGAACTCCCCATGGTTCCCTGCTCCCTCCTCTCCAGGAGCTGCAAGGTGCAGGACAAGCAGAGGAAAGCGCCCGCAGCCTGAGAAGGCCCAAGAGCTGCCAACAGCAGGGAAAAGGCTGTTACTTCCCTTGCGTGACCATCCTTTTCCGAAAAGCTCCTATCACAGTGTGACTTTTCACTGCTACTCAGCTTATATGGAACACGGCCCCTTCACGACCCGCTGCTGCGCAGCCACTCTTCCCCAGCTCTGGAAACTCCTTGGCCACCGTCTCCTCCTGCGGGACTGTCTTTCACCTCTGGCGCGGGGGTATTTGGCAGCAAATCTGGTTTGTAACAAGGTTTGCCTGCCCAACTGGAAGACTACAACCTCAATTCCATCGTCTTCTCAAGAGCAGAACTGATCGCACCAGGTTGAACCGCAGGGAAATACTTGGATAGGAAAAGTGGTTCTGAGATTGATGCAAAAAGGTGGCGCTGACACTTGATACGGTCACCATCAGATTAAAGGCAGTCGGTAACCAGAAACCACTGCAAGAGAACAGAGGAAAGCCAAACTGGGAACTATAGTTCCAAATGAGCTTCGCTTTTACCAGTCTCAGCACGGAGCGAGTTTTCTGCGTGCATTGTGTTCTGGCGAAAGAAAACATTAGCCACGTGGAAATACCCTCCCGACGTCTCATTAGAGCTTCGTCCAAACACACAACTAGCAAGGTAAAGCGGAAAACAATCGTTGAAATAAATACATAAATCAATGCAGGTTTCACATTCCTAGCAAAGGGAATCTTTTTCTGTGGAACTATAGCATTAGCTATACCTGATCACAACGGGAAACCGTGGCATTAAAGAGCAGTGCTTTCTGATTTACAGGGAGGAATCAACGCCCCCGCCGCCTAATCCCCTGCTCGCTCGGGCACGTGTTACCCTGTCGAAGCCCGGGGAAGGGTTCCCACACCTCTCCCTGCACAACCCACGTACCTGCCTTTCAATGCACAACGTGCTGCCGCATTTCAGCTCTCCAGTCCTGCCCGCCGTGCCTGTTTCTGCCCCGACGCCCCGACCACAGCCAGGGGAGGGCACTGGGAAGGCACTGGTGCATTCCAGCTCTTCTCAGCTGGCCTGTGGCTCTCAGCAGATTTGTCAGGGCCTGCCTGGCTCTTGGCGGCCGCACGCTGCAACCGCGGGGGGCAAATTCCCTCTTGCCCCCTGGCTGAGACCCTCCAATGCGGGACAAGCTTCAGGCTCCTGTCCTGCTGCAGAACAGGCTGCCTCTTCTCCTTCTTCCTCTCTCCCCATCCCAGGAGGCGCTGCTGCTTCTCTCGCTGACCGACTTGGCCTCTGCTTCCACTCCTCCTTCTTGACTACACGAGCCACTAGTAGAGTCGAGGGCTGGGTCTCTGCTTCAGTCTCAGCACCTGTTTGGGTGGCTTCAGAGCAAGCCATCGGCTTCTCTCTGTCCGTTTCTGTGGCCCCCGAGCAGCAGGCATTCTGCTCAGTGTCTGCATGCTCCCCTCCTTCCAATGATGTATTACTTTGGACGGCTGACGTGCCTTTTTGGGTGGGAAATCCTAAGCGGCCAGAGTCGCTGAGGGCCCTTGGCACCTAGGCCCACCTCCTGCCATACCCCCTGCCACCCAGGGATCGATTGCCCTAGAGCAAATTCCTCTGGGGAATTCGCAGTTGGTTGTTTAACCTCCCAAACCTTCATCAAAGTGAAAACCAGGCTCACAAGACCCATCAGGAGGAGCAGCCTAATTACCCCAAGAACATTGAGGGAACGGAGAGGCCAATGGAAGGAGGCTAGAAAGACCTCTCCTGGAGGAGAGGCTGCCATTCTTTCTTCTCTCCACAGAGGAGAAAGCGGGGAAAGGTGGAGCTGCTCATTTTCTCCAGGAACAGGTTCTCCGAGTGCTGGGACAGCACTGCAGGAGCCCAACACCGGAGCAGGCTCAAGGCCAGGGGTTTTATCAGAGCTCTCCCAGGCAAAGCAAACCAAGGTGATAACCGGCACAGCAAACGCAGACAGTGCAAACAGTCCTTAACACTGCCTGGAGTTTGCCGCCCAGCAAGAAAGGAATCAAGCACCCGAGCGCTAAAGGAAAGGCATAATTCAGCCCCCAAAGTACACACTTCAGCATCCCGATGCGCAACAGCCAAGCCAATAGCAACTTATCGGAACAGGTACCACAGCCAGAAGTCGAATCTAGCGCACTCCAAGGAAATCTCTTATCATCTCAAACCCCTCAAGGGGTGAACGGAAAAGTAAAGTCAACAAAAGTTGTTGGGTGGCGGGGGAAGACAAGAAAGTTGTTTTGGCTGGAGGAGGAGAGAGCGGGCTGGACCGAAAAGCGGGCACACAGCCGGGCCCAGGGCTGGCGATCAGGCTGGGCAACTGGGCTGACAGGAGCCTCATGAGGAAAGCAGCTTTGCAGAAAAGGCCCTGGGGGTCCTGGTGGGCACTAAATCGAACATGAGCCACCAATCTGGCCTTGCCACAAAGGCGGCGCCTAGAGCTCTCCTGCGCTGGGGGTTGCGTTCGGTAAAGCGTTGCCAGCAGGTGGCGGCAGGTGATCCTTCTGACCGTCAGGAAGCCCTTTTTCACTGGGAGGGTGACCGGGCACTGGAGCAGGTGGCCCTGCTTGAGCTGGGGGGCTGGACAAGATGACCTCTGGAGGTCATCAACCAGCCTGTGAGGCTGTGCACATCCCCTGCAGTCCCATCCGCAGCTTCCAGGTCTCCTGCCTTCTCCGCCTTGGAGGCTCAGGGTCCCTTCTCTCCCTCCGGGCAAGCTGAGACACCCTCGATGCCCATCCCTCTGAGCTCCGATGCCCTCCCTGCATCTTGCTGGGCACTGCCCTCCCCTCCTCTCCCCTTCTTGCACGCCCGCATCTCCGCTCTTCCCGTCTGAGCTACTCAGCTCCCACACTGGGCGAGACTGGGCCGAGCTGCCTCTGCACGGTCAGTGCAAGGGGTGCTGGGGATGGGCAGCACTGTGCGGGCAGGTTGCTTTTGCGCAAGAATGGGCCGTCGCACGGCATCGTTAACAGCCCGTCCATGCCAAAGCCCTGCCAGTGAACGTCCTTGCAGGCACAGGTTGCTGACCACAGCCGGGAGCAGGCCCCCGGCTGTCTTTATTTGGCATCTCCCGGAGGAATACGGTGTATGGAAAGGCCCCATGCAGCTAAGGGCTCCGCTGCTGCAGAGGAGGCAGCGCCGTGCTCGAGTCCCACGCGCCGCCGTAATGGCCTCGTGCTTTTTAGCGGGGCTCTCGGAGCTCCATCTTCTTCGCCAAGCTAAAGGAGAAACCAAAAGGTGTTCAGCTGGACGTCCAGAGAAGAGGGCAGAGACCTCCTGCCCACCAGCTCTGGTCTTGGAGGCCTTCTGTGGTCTCCAAGACAAGCCCTGCCCTGCAGACCCAGGCCCATCAGCCGAGAGCTGGCAGAAGAGAGGCCAAACCCCGGAGGAACCCACCCCTGTCCCCATCCGCCCCTCTTCTGCCTGCGGACATCTCCCTGGGGCTGGAAGGCAGCTGTGACTCAGGGGCACAGCCTCAGGACCCCGCTGCTCTCCTGCCAGCCAGCTGCCAGGAACACACAGTCCTTCCCGGCTGCTGCTGCCCGGGCAAGGGAGGAACGTGCCACTGCAGGAAAATGCCTCCTGCGCTTGGAGACATTTACCAGAGGAACTGCTCGGGGGCCGTTGCCCGCAACCTGTTCACCTCCACGGCCTTCCTCCGCTCCTCCTGGCGGGCTCTGTACGGCTCCAATTTGTGAGGACCTGCCTTGCTCTTGGTAGCCGGACGCTGCAAGCAAGGAAAAATTCCCTCTCGCTCCCTGCCCCAGCCCCTGCGTCCATGCGGCGGCTGCCGAAGGACACCGGGCATCAGGGCTAACCCCAGGCATCTCCTGCAGCCTTTCCAGCCCTGCTGCTCCAAGGGCTAAGGTGGGAAATGCAGCAAAGCTTTGGAGAAGAGCCTTGAACTCCCCATGGTTCCCTGCTCCCTCCTCTCCAGGAGCTGCAAGGTGCAGGACAAGCAGAGGAAAGCGCCCGCAGCCTGAGAAGGCCCAAGAGCTGCCAACAGCAGGGAAAAGGCTGTTACTTCCCTTGCGTGACCATCCTTTTCCGAAAAGCTCCTATCACAGTGTGACTTTTCACTGCTACTCAGCTTATATGGAACACGGCCCCTTCACGACCCGCTGCTGCGCAGCCACTCTTCCCCAGCTCTGGAAACTCCTTGGCCACCGTCTCCTCCTGCGGGACTGTCTTTCACCTCTGGCGCGGGGGTATTTGGCAGCAAATCTGGTTTGTAACAAGGTTTGCCTGCCCAACTGGAAGACTACAACCTCAATTCCATCGTCTTCTCAAGAGCAGAACTGATCGCACCAGGTTGAAACGCAGGGAAATACTTGGATAGGAAAAGTGGTTCTGAGATTGATGCAAAAAGGTGGCGCTGACACTTGATACGGTCACCATCAGATTAAAGGCAGTCGGTAACCAGAAACCACTGCAAGAGAACAGAGAAAAGCCAAACTGGGAACTATAGTTCCAAATGAGCTTTGCTTTTACCAGTCTCAGCACGGAGCGAGTTTTCTGCGTGCATTGTGTTCTGGCGAAAGAAAACATTAGCCACGTGGAAATACCCTCCCGACGTCTCATTAGAGCTTCGTCCAAACGCACAACTAGCAAGGTAAAGCGGAAAACAATCGTTGAAATAAATACATAAATCAATGCAGGTTTCACATTCCTAGCAAAGGGAATCTTTTTCTGTGGAACTATAGCATTAGCTATACCTGATCACAACGGGAAACCGTGGCATTAAAGAGCAGTGCTTTCTGATTTACAGGGAGGAATCAACGCCCCCGCCGCCTAATCCCCTGCTCGCTCGGGCACGTGTTACCCTGTCGAAGCCCGGGGAAGGGTTCCCACACCTCTCCCCGCACAACCCACGTACCTGCCTTTCAATGCACAACGTGCTGCCGCATTTCAGCTCTCCAGTCCTGCCCGCCGTGCCTGTTTCTGCCCCGACGCCCCGACCACAGCCAGGGGAGGGCACTGGGAAGGCACTGGTGCATTCCAGCTCTTCTCAGCTGGCCTGTGGCTCTCAGCAGATTTGTCAGGGCCTGCCTGGCTCTTGGCGGCCGCACGCTGCAACCGCAGGGGGCAAATTCCCTCTTGCCCCCTGGCTGAGACCCTCCAATGCAGGACAAGCTTCAGGCTCCTGTCCTGCTGCAGAACAGGCTGCCTCTTCTCCTTCTTCCTCTCTCCCCATCCCAGGAGGCGCTGCTGCTTCTCTCGCTGACCGACTTGGCCTCTGCTTCCACTCCTCCTTCTTGACTACACGAGCCACTAGTATAGTCGAGGGCTGGGTCTCTGCTTCAGTCTCAGCACCTGTTTGGGTGGCTTCAGAGCAAGCAATCGGCTTCTCTCTGTCCGTTTCTGTGGCCGCCGAGCAGCAGGCCTTCTGCTCAGTGTCTGCATGCTCCCCTCCTTCCAATGATGTATTACTTTGGAAGGCTGACGTGCCTTTTTGGGTGGGAAATCCTAAGCGGCCAGAGTCGCTGAGGGCCCTTGGCACCTAGGCCCACCTCCTGCCATACCCCCTGCCACCCAGGGATCGATTGCCCTAGAGCAAATTCCTCTGGGGAATTCGCAGTTGGTTGTTTAACCTCCCAAACCTTCATCAAAGTGAAAACCAGGCTCACAAGACCCATCAGGAGGAGCAGCCTAATTACCCCAAGAACATTGAGGGAACGGAGAGGCCAATGGAAGGAGGCTAGAAAGACCTCTCCTGGAGGAGAGGCTGCCATTCTTTCTTCTCTCCACAGAGGAGAAAGCGGGGAAAGGTGGAGCTGCTCATTTTCTCCAGGAACAGGTTCTCCGAGTGCTGGGACAGCACTGCAGGAGCCCAACACCGGAGCAGGCTCAAGGCCAGGGGTTTTATCAGAGCTCTCCCAGGCAAAGCAAACCAAGGTGATAACCGGCACAGCAAACGCAGACAGTGCAAACAGTCCTTAACACTGCCTGGAGTTTGCCGCCCAGCAAGAAAGGAATCAAGCACCCGAGCGCTAAAGGAAAGGCATAATTCAGCCCCCAAAGTACACACTTCAGCATCCCGATGCGCAACAGCCAAGCCAATAGCAACTTATCGGAACAGGTACCACAGCCAGAAGTCGAATCTAGCGCACTCCAAGGAAATCTCTTATCATCTCAAACCCCTCAAGGGGTGAACGGAAAAGTAAAGTCAACAAAAGTTGTTGGGTGGCGGGGGAAGACAAGAAAGTTGTTTTGGCTGGAGGAGGAGAGAGCGGGCTGGACCGAAAAGCGGGCACACAGCCGGGCCCAGGGCTGGCGATCAGGCTGGGCAACTGGGCTGACAGGAGCCTCATGAGGAAAGCAGCTTTGCAGAAAAGGCCCTGGGGGTCCTGGTGGGCACTAAATCGAACATGAGCCACCAATCTGGCCTTGCCACAAAGGCGGCGCCTAGAGCTCTCCTGCGCTGGGGGTTGCGTTCGGTAAAGCGTTGCCAGCAGGTGGCGGCAGGTGATCCTTCTGACCGTCAGGAAGCCCTTTTTCACTGGGAGGGTGACCGGGCACTGGAGCAGGTGGCCCTGCTTGAGCTGGGGGGCTGGACAAGATGACCTCTGGAGGTCATCAACCAGCCTGTGAGGCTGTGCACATCCCCTGCAGTCCCATCCGCAGCTTCCAGGTCTCCTGCCTTCTCCGCCTTGGAGGCTCAGGGTCCCTTCTCTCCCTCCGGGCAAGCTGAGACACCCTCGATGCCCATCCCTCTGAGCTCCGATGCCCTCCCTGC
Organism: Platalea leucorodia; assembly: GCF_965183815.1. Taxonomy (NCBI): domain Eukaryota; kingdom Metazoa; phylum Chordata; class Aves; order Pelecaniformes; family Threskiornithidae; genus Platalea; species Platalea leucorodia. Next base: position 9,793,451 of record NC_138839.1, read on the forward strand.
ACCTTGCTGGGCACTGCCCTCCCCTCCTCTCCCCTTCTTGCACGCCCGCATCTCCGCTCTTCCCGTCTGAGCTACTCAGCTCCCACACTGGGCGAGACTGGGCCGAGCTGCCTCTGCACGGTCAGTGCGAGGGGTGCTGGGGATGGGCAGCACTGTGCGGGCAGGTTGCTTTTGCGCAAGAATGGGCCGTCGCACGGCATCGTTAACAGCCCGTCCATGCCAAAGCCCTGCCAGTGAACGTCCTTGCAGGCACAGGTTGCTGACCACAGCCGGGAGCAGGCCCCCGGCTGTCTTTATTTGGCATCTCCCGGAGGAATACGGTGTATGGAAAGGCCCCATGCAGCTAAGGGCTCCGCTGCTGCAGAGGAGGCAGCGCCGTGCTCGAGTCCCACGCGCCGCCGTAATGGCCTCGTGCTTTTTAGCGGGGCTCTCGGAGCTCCATCTTCTTCGCCAAGCTAAAGGAGAAACCAAAAGGTGTTCAGCTGGACGTCCAGAGAAGAGGGCAGAGACCTCCTGCCCACCAGCTCTGGTCTTGGAGGCCTTCTGTGGTCTCCAAGACAAGCCCTGCCCTGCAGACCCAGGCCCATCAGCCGAGAGCTGGCAGAAGAGAGGCCAAACCCCGGAGGAACCCACCCCTGTCCCCATCCGCCCCTCTTCTGCCTGCGGACATCTCCCTGGGGCTGGAAGGCAGCTGTGACTCAGGGGCACAGCCTCAGGACCCCGCTGCTCTCCTGCCAGCCAGCTGCCAGGAACACACAGTCCTTCCCGGCTGCTGCTGCCCGGGCAAGGGAGGAACGTGCCACTGCAGGAAAATGCCTCCTGCGCTTGGAGACATTTACCAGAGGAACTGCTCGGGGGCCGTTGCCCGCAACCTGTTCACCTCCACGGCCTTCCTCCGCTCCTCCTGGCGGGCTCTGTACGGCTCCAATTTGTGAGGACCTGCCTTGCTCTTGGTAGCCGGACGCTGCAAGCAAGGAAAAATTCCCTCTCGCTCCCTGCCCCAGCCCCTGCGTCCATGCGGCGGCTGCCGAAGGACACCGGGCATCAGGGCTAACCCCAGGCATCTCCTGCAGCCTTTCCAGCCCTGCTGCTCCAAGGGCTAAGGTGGGAAATGCAGCAAAGCTTTGGAGAAGAGCCTTGAACTCCCCATGGTTCCCTGCTCCCTCCTCTCCAGGAGCTGCAAGGTGCAGGACAAGCAGAGGAAAGCGCCCGCAGCCTGAGAAGGCCCAAGAGCTGCCAACAGCAGGGAAAAGGCTGTTACTTCCCTTGCGTGACCATCCTTTTCCGAAAAGCTCCTATCACAGTGTGACTTTTCACTGCTACTCAGCTTATATGGAACACGGCCCCTTCACGACCCGCTGCTGCGCAGCCACTCTTCCCCAGCTCTGGAAACTCCTTGGCCACCGTCTCCTCCTGCGGGACTGTCTTTCACCTCTGGCGCGGGGGTATTTGGCAGCAAATCTGGTTTGTAACAAGGTTTGCCTGCCCAACTGGAAGACTACAACCTCAATTCCATCGTCTTCTCAAGAGCAGAACTGATCGCACCAGGTTGAACCGCAGGGAAATACTTGGATAGGAAAAGTTGTTCTGAGATTGATGCAAAAAGGTGGCGCTGACACTTGATACGGTCACCATCAGATTAAAGGCAGTCGGTAACCAGAAACCACTGCAAGAGAACAGAGAAAAGCCAAACTGGGAACTATAGTTCCAAATGAGCTTTGCTTTTACCAGTCTCAGCACGGAGCGAGTTTTCTGCGTGCATTGTGTTCTGGCGAAAGAAAACATTAGCCACGTGGAAATACCCTCCCGACGTCTCATTAGAGCTTCGTCCAAACGCACAACTAGCAAGGTAAAGCGGAAAACAATCGTTGAAATAAATACATAAATCAATGCAGGTTTCACATTCCTAGCAAAGGGAATCTTTTTCTGTGGAACTATAGCATTAGCTATACCTGATCACAACGGGAAACCGTGGCATTAAAGAGCAGTGCTTTCTGATTTACAGGGAGGAATCAACGCCCCCGCCGCCTAATCCCCTGCTCGCTCGGGCACGTGTTACCCTGTCGAAGCCCGGGGAAGGGTTCCCACACCTCTCCCCGCACAACCCACGTACCTGCCTTTCAATGCACAACGTGCTGCCGCATTTCAGCTCTCCAGTCCTGCCCGCCGTGCCTGTTTCTGCCCCGACGCCCCGACCACAGCCAGGGGAGGGCACTGGGAAGGCACTGGTGCATTCCAGCTCTTCTCAGCTGGCCTGTGGCTCTCAGCAGATTTGTCAGGGCCTGCCTGGCTCTTGGCGGCCGCACGCTGCAACCGCGGGGGGCAAATTCCCTCTTGCCCCCTGGCTGAGACCCTCCAATGCGGGACAAGCTTCAGGCTCCTGTCCTGCTGCAGAACAGGCTGCCTCTTCTCCTTCTTCCTCTCTCCCCATCCCAGGAGGCGCTGCTGCTTCTCTCGCTGACCGACTTGGCCTCTGCTTCCACTCCTCCTTCTTGACTACACGAGCCACTAGTAGAGTCGAGGGCTGGGTCTCTGCTTCAGTCTCAGCACCTGTTTGGGTGGCTTCAGAGCAAGCCATCGGCTTCTCTCTGTCCGTTTCTGTGGCCCCCGAGCAGCAGGCATTCTGCTCAGTGTCTGCATGCTCCCCTCCTTCCAATGATGTATTACTTTGGAAGGCTGACGTGCCTTTTTGGGTGGGAAATCCTAAGCGGCCAGAGTCGCTGAGGGCCCTTGGCACCTAGGCCCACCTCCTGCCATACCCCCTGCCACCCAGGGATCGATTGCCCTAGAGCAAATTCCTCTGGGGAATTCGCAGTTGGTTGTTTAACCTCCCAAACCTTCATCAAAGTGAAAACCAGGCTCACAAGACCCATCAGGAGGAGCAGCCTAATTACCCCAAGAACATTGAGGGAACGGAGAGGCCAATGGAAGGAGGCTAGAAAGACCTCTCCTGGAGGAGAGGCTGCCATTCTTTCTTCTCTCCACAGAGGAGAAAGCGGGGAAAGGTGGAGCTGCTCATTTTCTCCAGGAACAGGTTCTCCGAGTGCTGGGACAGCACTGCAGGAGCCCAACACCGGAGCAGGCTCAAGGCCAGGGGTTTTATCAGAGCTCTCCCAGGCAAAGCAAACCAAGGTGATAACCGGCACAGCAAACGCAGACAGTGCAAACAGTCCTTAACACTGCCTGGAGTTTGCCGCCCAGCAAGAAAGGAATCAAGCACCCGAGCGCTAAAGGAAAGGCATAATTCAGCCCCCAAAGTACACACTTCAGCATCCCGATGCGCAACAGCCAAGCCAATAGCAACTTATCGGAACAGGTACCACAGCCAGAAGTCGAATCTAGCGCACTCCAAGGAAATCTCTTATCATCTCAAACCCCTCAAGGGGTGAACGGAAAAGTAAAGTCAACAAAAGTTGTTGGGTGGCGGGGGAAGACAAGAAAGTTGTTTTGGCTGGAGGAGGAGAGAGCGGGCTGGACCGAAAAGCGGGCACACAGCCGGGCCCAGGGCTGGCGATCAGGCTGGGCAACTGGGCTGACAGGAGCCTCATGAGGAAAGCAGCTTTGCAGAAAAGGCCCTGGGGGTCCTGGTGGGCACTAAATCGACCATGAGCCACCAATCTGGCCTTGCCACAAAGGCGGCGCCTAGAGCTCTCCTGCGCTGGGGGTTGCGTTCGGTAAAGCGTTGCCAGCAGGTGGCGGCAGGTGATCCTTCTGACCGTCAGGAAGCCCTTTTTCACTGGGAGGGTGACCGGGCACTGGAGCAGGTGGCCCTGCTTGAGCTGGGGGGCTGGACAAGATGACCTCTGGAGGTCATCAACCAGCCTGTGAGGCTGTGCACATCCCCTGCAGTCCCATCCGCAGCTTCCAGGTCTCCTGCCTTCTCCGCCTTGGAGGCTCAGGGTCCCTTCTCTCCCTCCGGGCAAGCTGAGACACCCTCGATGCCCATCCCTCTGAGCTCCGATGCCCTCCCTGCACCTTGCTGGGCACTGCCCTCCCCTCCTCTCCCCTTCTTGCACGCCCGCATCTCCGCTCTTCCCGTCTGAGCTACTCAGCTCCCACACTGGGCGAGACTGGGCCGAGCTGCCTCTGCACGGTCAGTGCGAGGGGTGCTGGGGATGGGCAGCACTGTGCGGGCAGGTTGCTTTTGCGCAAGAATGGGCCGTCGCACGGCATCGTTAACAGCCCGTCCATGCCAAAGCCCTGCCAGTGAACGTCCTTGCAGGCACAGGTTGCTGACCACAGCCGGGAGCAGGCCCACGGCTGTCTTTATTTGGCATCTCCCGGAGGAATACGGTGTATGGAAAGGCCCCATGCAGCTAAGGGCTCCGCTGCTGCAGAGGAGGCAGCGCCGTGCTCGAGTCCCACGCGCCGCCGTAATGGCCTCGTGCTTTTTAGCGGGGCTCTCGGAGCTCCATCTTCTTCGCCAAGCTAAAGGAGAAACCAAAAGGTGTTCAGCTGGACGTCCAGAGAAGAGGGCAGAGACCTCCTGCCCACCAGCTCTGGTCTTGGAGGCCTTCTGTGGTCTCCAAGACAAGCCCTGCCCTGCAGACCCAGGCCCATCAGCCGAGAGCTGGCAGAAGAGAGGCCAAACCCCGGAGGAACCCACCCCTGTCCCCATCCGCCCCTCTTCTGCCTGCGGACATCTCCCTGGGGCTGGAAGGCAGCTGTGACTCAGGGGCACAGCCTCAGGACCCCGCTGCTCTCCTGCCAGCCAGCTGCCAGGAACACACAGTCCTTCCCGGCTGCTGCTGCCCGGGCAAGGGAGGAACGTGCCACTGCAGGAAAATGCCTCCTGCGCTTGGAGACATTTACCAGAGGAACTGCTCGGGGGCCGTTGCCCGCAACCTGTTCACCTCCACGGCCTTCCTCCGCTCCTCCTGGCGGGCTCTGTACGGCTCCAATTTGTGAGGACCTGCCTTGCTCTTGGTAGCCGGACGCTGCAAGCAAGGAAAAATTCCCTCTCGCTCCCTGCCCCAGCCCCTGCGTCCATGCGGCGGCTGCCGAAGGACACCGGGCATCAGGGCTAACCCCAGGCATCTCCTGCAGCCTTTCCAGCCCTGCTGCTCCAAGGGCTAAGGTGGGAAATGCAGCAAAGCTTTGGAGAAGAGCCTTGAACTCCCCATGGTTCCCTGCTCCCTCCTCTCCAGGAGCTGCAAGGTGCAGGACAAGCAGAGGAAAGCGCCCGCAGCCTGAGAAGGCCCAAGAGCTGCCAACAGCAGGGAAAAGGCTGTTACTTCCCTTGCGTGACCATCCTTTTCCGAAAAGCTCCTATCACAGTGTGACTTTTCACTGCTACTCAGCTTATATGGAACACGGCCCCTTCACGACCCGCTGCTGCGCAGCCACTCTTCCCCAGCTCTGGAAACTCCTTGGCCACCGTCTCCTCCTGCGGGACTGTCTTTCACCTCTGGCGCGGGGGTATTTGGCAGCAAATCTGGTTTGTAACAAGGTTTGCCTGCCCAACTGGAAGGCTACAACCTCAATTCCATCGTCTTCTCAAGAGCAGAACTGATCGCACCAGGTTGAACCGCAGGGAAATACTTGGATAGGAAAAGTGGTTCTGAGATTGATGCAAAAAGGTGGCGCTGACACTTGATACGGTCACCATCAGATTAAAGGCAGTCGGTAACCAGAAACCACTGCAAGAGAACAGAGAAAAGCCAAACTGGGAACTATAGTTCCAAATGAGCTTTGCTTTTACCAGTCTCAGCACGGAGCGAGTTTTCTGCGTGCATTGTGTTCTGGCGAAAGAAAACATTAGCCACGTGGAAATACCCTCCCGACGTCTCATTAGAGCTTCGTCCAAACGCACAACTAGCAAGGTAAAGCGGAAAACAATCGTTGAAATAAATACATAAATCAATGCAGGTTTCACATTCCTAGCAAAGGGAATCTTTTTCTGTGGAACTATAGCATTAGCTATACCTGATCACAACGGGAAACCGTGGCATTAAAGAGCAGTGCTTTCTGATTTACAGGGAGGAATCAACGCCCCCGCCGCCTAATCCCCTGCTCGCTCGGGCACGTGTTACCCTGTCGAAGCCCGGGGAAGGGTTCCCACACCTCTCCCTGCACAACCCACGTACCTGCCTTTCAATGCACAACGTGCTGCCGCATTTCAGCTCTCCAGTCCTGCCCGCCATGCCTGTTTCTGCCCCGACGCCCCGACCACAGCCAGGGGAGGGCACTGGGAAGGCACTGGTGCATTCCAGCTCTTCTCAGCTGGCCTGTGGCTCTCAGCAGATTTGTCAGGGCCTGCCTGGCTCTTGGCGGCCGCACGCTGCAACCGCGGGGGGCAAATTCCCTCTTGCCCCCTGGCTGAGACCCTCCAATGCGGGACAAGCTTCAGGCTCCTGTCCTGCTGCAGAACAGGCTGCCTCTTCTCCTTCTTCCTCTCTCCCCATCCCAGGAGGCGCTGCTGCTTCTCTCGCTGACCGACTTGGCCTCTGCTTCCACTCCTCCTTCTTGACTACACGAGCCACTAGTAGAGTCGAGGGCTGGGTCTCTGCTTCAGTCTCAGCACCTGTTTGGGTGGCTTCAGAGCAAGCCATCGGCTTCTCTCTGTCCGTTTCTGTGGCCCCCGAGCAGCAGGCATTCTGCTCAGTGTCTGCATGCTCCCCTCCTTCCAATGATGTATTACTTTGGAAGGCTGACGTGCCTTTTTGGGTGGGAAATCCTAAGCGGCCAGAGTCGCTGAGGGCCCTTGGCACCTAGGCCCACCTCCTGCCATACCCCCTGCCACCCAGGGATCGATTGCCCTAGAGCAAATTCCTCTGGGGAATTCGCAGTTGGTTGTTTAACCTCCCAAACCTTCATCAAAGTGAAAACCAGGCTCACAAGACCCATCAGGAGGAGCAGCCTAATTACCCCAAGAACATTGAGGGAACGGAGAGGCCAATGGAAGGAGGCTAGAAAGACCTCTCCTGGAGGAGAGGCTGCCATTCTTTCTTCTCTCCACAGAGGAGAAAGCGGGGAAAGGTGGAGCTGCTCATTTTCTCCAGGAACAGGTTCTCCGAGTGCTGGGACAGCACTGCAGGAGCCCAACACCGGAGCAGGCTCAAGGCCAGGGGTTTTATCAGAGCTCTCCCAGGCAAAGCAAACCAAGGTGATAACCGGCACAGCAAACGCAGACAGTGCAAACAGTCCTTAACACTGCCTGGAGTTTGCCGCCCAGCAAGAAAGGAATCAAGCACCCGAGCGCTAAAGGAAAGGCATAATTCAGCCCCCAAAGTACACACTTCAGCATCCCGATGCGCAACAGCCAAGCCAATAGCAACTTATCGGAACAGGTACCACAGCCAGAAGTCGAATCTAGCGCACTCCAAGGAAATCTCTTATCATCTCAAACCCCTCAAGGGGTGAACGGAAAAGTAAAGTCAACAAAAGTTGTTGGGTGGCGGGGGAAGACAAGAAAGTTGTTTTGGCTGGAGGAGGAGAGAGCGGGCTGGACCGAAAAGCGGGCACACAGCCGGGCCCAGGGCTGGCGATCAAGCTGGGCAACTGGGCTGACAGGAGCCTCATGAGGAAAGCAGCTTTGCAGAAAAGGCCCTGGGGGTCCTGGTGGGCACTAAATCGAACATGAGCCACCAATCTGGCCTTGCCACAAAGGCGGCGCCTAGAGCTCTCCTGCGCTGGGGGTTGCGTTCGGTAAAGCGTTGCCAGCAGGTGGCGGCAGGTGATCCTTCTGACCGTCAGGAAGCCCTTTTTCACTGGGAGGGTGACCGGGCACTGGAGCAGGTGGCCCTGCTTGAGCTGGGGGGCTGGACAAGATGACCTCTGGAGGTCATCAACCAGCCTGTGAGGCTGTGCACATCCCCTGCAGTCCCATCCGCAGCTTCCAGGTCTCCTGCCTTCTCCGCCTTGGAGGCTCAGGGTCCCTTCTCTCCCTCCGGGCAAGCTGAGACACCCTCGATGCCCATCCCTCTGAGCTCCGATGCCCTCCCTGCACCTTGCTGGGCACTGCCCTCCCCTCCTCTCCCCTTCTTGCACGCCCGCATCTCCGCTCTTCCCGTCTGAGCTACTCAGCTCCCACACTGGGCGAGACTGGGCCGAGCTGCCTCTGCACGGTCAGTGCGAGGGGTGCTGGGGATGGGCAGCACTGTGCGGGCAGGTTGCTTTTGCGCAAGAATGGGCCGTCGCACGGCATCGTTAACAGCCCGTCCATGCCAAAGCCCTGCCAGTGAACGTCCTTGCAGGCACAGGTTGCTGACCACAGCCGGGAGCAGGCCCACGGCTGTCTTTATTTGGCATCTCCCGGAGGAATACGGTGTATGGAAAGGCCCCATGCAGCTAAGGGCTCCGCTGCTGCAGAGGAGGCAGCGCCGTGCTCGAGTCCCACGCGCCGCCGTAATGGCCTCGTGCTTTTTAGCGGGGCTCTCGGAGCTCCATCTTCTTCGCCAAGCTAAAGGAGAAACCAAAAGGTGTTCAGCTGGACGTCCAGAGAAGAGGGCAGAGACCTCCTGCCCACCAGCTCTGGTCTTGGAGGCCTTCTGTGGTCTCCAAGACAAGCCCTGCCCTGCAGACCCAGGCCCATCAGCCGAGAGCTGGCAGAAGAGAGGCCAAACCCCGGAGGAACCCATCCCTGTCCCCATCCGCCCCTCTTCTGCCTGCGGACATCTCCCTGGGGCTGGAAGGCAGCTGTGACTCAGGGGCACAGCCTCAGGACCCCGCTGCTCTCCTGCCAGCCAGCTGCCAGGAACACACAGTCCTTCCCGGCTGCTGCTGCCCGGGCAAGGGAGGAACGTGCCACTGCAGGAAAATGCCTCCTGCGCTTGGAGACATTTACCAGAGGAACTGCTCGGGGGCCGTTGCCCGCAACCTGTTCACCTCCACGGCCTTCCTCCGCTCCTCCTGGCGGGCTCTGTACGGCTCCAATTTGTGAGGACCTGCCTTGCTCTTGGTAGCCGGACGCTGCAAGCAAGGAAAAATTCCCTCTCGCTCCCTGCCCCAGCCCCTGCGTCCATGCGGCGGCTGCCGAAGGACACCGGGCATCAGGGCTAACCCCAGGCATCTCCTGCAGCCTTTCCAGCCCTGCTGCTCCAAGGGCTAAGGTGGGAAATGCAGCAAAGCTTTGGAGAAGAGCCTTGAACTCCCCATGGTTCCCTGCTCCCTCCTCTCCAGGAGCTGCAAGGTGCAGGACAAGCAGAGGAAAGCGCCCGCAGCCTGAGAAGGCCCAAGAGCTGCCAACAGCAGGGAAAAGGCTGTTACTTCCCTTGCGTGACCATCCTTTTCCGAAAAGCTCCTATCACAGTGTGACTTTTCACTGCTACTCAGCTTATATGGAACACGGCCCCTTCACGACCCGCTGCTGCGCAGCCTCTCTTCCCCAGCTCTGGAAACTCCTTGGCCACCGTCTCCTCCTGCGGGACTGTCTTTCACCTCTGGCGCGGGGGTATTTGGCAGCAAATCTGGTTTGTAACAAGGTTTGCCTGCCCAACTGGAAGACTACAACCTCAATTCCATCGTCTTCTCAAGAGCAGAACTGATCGCACCAGGTTGAAACGCAGGGAAATACTTGGATAGGAAAAGTGGTTCTGAGATTGATGCAAAAAGGTGGCGCTGACACTTGATACGGTCACCATCAGATTAAAGGCAGTCGGTAACCAGAAACCACTGCAAGAGAACAGAGAAAAGCCAAACTGGGAACTATAGTTCCAAATGAGCTTTGCTTTTACCAGTCTCAGCACGGAGCGAGTTTTCTGCGTGCATTGTGTTCTGGCGAAAGAAAACATTAGCCACGTGGAAATACCCTCCCGACGTCTCATTAGAGCTTCGTCCAAACGCACAACTAGCAAGGTAAAGCGGAAAACAATCGTTGAAATAAATACATAAATCAATGCAGGTTTCACATTCCTAGCAAAGGGAATCTTTTTCTGTGGAACTATAGCATTAGCTATACCTGATCACAACGGGAAACCGTGGCATTAAAGAGCAGTGCTTTCTGATTTACAGGGAGGAATCAACGCCCCCGCCGCCTAATCCCCTGCTCGCTCGGGCACGTGTTACCCTGTCGAAGCCCGGGGAAGGGTTCCCACACCTCTCCCTGCACAACCCACGTACCTGCCTTTCAATGCACAACGTGCTGCCGCATTTCAGCTCTCCAGTCCTGCCCGCCGTGCCTGTTTCTGCCCCGACGCCCCGACCACAGCCAGGGGAGGGCACTGGGAAGGCACTGGTGCATTCCAGCTCTTCTCAGCTGGCCTGTGGCTCTCAGCAGATTTGTCAGGGCCTGCCTGGCTCTTGGCGGCCGCACGCTGCAACCGCGGGGGGCAAATTCCCTCTTGCCCCCTGGCTGAGACCCTCCAATGCAGGACAAGCTTCAGGCTCCTGTCCTGCTGCAGAACAGGCTGCCTCTTCTCCTTCTTCCTCTCTCCCCATCCCAGGAGGCGCTGCTGCTTCTCTCGCTGACCGACTTGGCCTCTGCTTCCACTCCTCCTTCTTGACTACACGAGCCACTAGTAGAGTCGAGGGCTGGGTCTCTGCTTCAGTCTCAGCACCTGTTTGGGTGGCTTCAGAGCAAGCAATCGGCTTCTCTCTGTCCGTTTCTGTGGCCCCCGAGCAGCAGGCCTTCTGCTCAGTGTCTGCATGCTCCCCTCCTTCCAATGATGTATTACTTTGGAAGGCTGACGTGCCTTTTTGGGTGGGAAATCCTAAGCGGCCAGAGTCGCTGAGGGCCCTTGGCACCTAGGCCCACCTCCTGCCATACCCCCTGCCACCCAGGGATCGATTGCCCTAGAGCAAATTTCTCTGGGGAATTCGCAGTTGGTTGTTTAACCTCCCAAACCTTCATCAAAGTGAAAACCAGGCTCACAAGACCCATCAGGAGGAGCAGCCTAATTACCCCAAGAACATTGAGGGAACGGAGAGGCCAATGGAAGGAGGCTAGAAAGACCTCTCCTGGAGGAGAGGCTGCCATTCTTTCTTCTCTCCACAGAGGAGAAAGCGGGGAAAGGTGGAGCTGCTCATTTTCTCCAGGAACAGGTTCTCCGAGTGCTGGGACAGCACTGCAGGAGCCCAACACCGGAGCAGGCTCAAGGCCAGGGGTTTTATCAGAGCTCTCCCAGGCAAAGCAAACCAAGGTGATAACCGGCACAGCAAACGCAGACAGTGCAAACAGTCCTTAACACTGCCTGGAGTTTGCCGCCCAGCAAGAAAGGAATCAAGCACCCGAGCGCTAAAGGAAAGGCATAATTCAGCCCCCAAAGTACACACTTCAGCATCCCGATGCGCAACAGCCAAGCCAATAGCAACTTATCGGAACAGGTACCACAGCCAGAAGTCGAATCTAGCGCACTCCAAGGAAATCTCTTATCATCTCAAACCCCTCAAGGGGTGAACGGAAAAGTAAAGTCAACAAAAGTTGTTGGGTGGCGGGGGAAGACAAGAAAGTTGTTTTGGCTGGAGGAGGAGAGAGCGGGCTGGACCGAAAAGCGGGCACACAGCCGGGCCCAGGGCTGGCGATCAGGCTGGGCAACTGGGCTGACAGGAGCCTCATGAGGAAAGCAGCTTTGCAGAAAAGGCCCTGGGGGTCCTGGTGGGCACTAAATCGACCATGAGCCACCAATCTGGCCTTGCCACAAAGGCGGCGCCTAGAGCTCTCCTGCGCTGGGGGTTGCGTTCGGTAAAGCGTTGCCAGCAGGTGGCGGCAGGTGATCCTTCTGACCGTCAGGAAGCCCTTTTTCACTGGGAGGGTGACCGGGCACTGGAGCAGGTGGCCCTGCTTGAGCTGGGGGGCTGGACAAGATGACCTCTGGAGGTCATCAACCAGCCTGTGAGGCTGTGCACATCCCCTGCAGTCCCATCCGCAGCTTCCAGGTCTCCTGCCTTCTCCGCCTTGGAGGCTCAGGGTCCCTTCTCTCCCTCCGGGCAAGCTGAGACACCCTCGATGCCCATCCCTCTGAGCTCCGATGCCCTCCCTGCACCTTGCTGGGCACTGCCCTCCCCTCCTCTCCCCTTCTTGCACGCCCGCATCTCCGCTCTTCCCGTCTGAGCTACTCAGCTCCCACACTGGGCGAGACTGGGCCGAGCTGCCTCTGCACGGTCAGTGCGAGGGGTGCTGGGGATGGGCAGCACTGTGCGGGCAGGTTGCTTTTGCGCAAGAATGGGCCGTCGCACGGCATCGTTAACAGCCCGTCCATGCCAAAGCCCTGCCAGTGAACGTCCTTGCAGGCACAGGTTGCTGACCACAGCCGGGAGCAGGCCCCCGGCTGTCTTTATTTGGCATCTCCCGGAGGAATACGGTGTATGGAAAGGCCCCATGCAGCTAAGGGCTCCGCTGCTGCAGAGGAGGCAGCGCCGTGCTCGAGTCCCACGCGCCGCCGTAATGGCCTCGTGCTTTTTAGCGGGGCTCTCGGAGCTCCATCTTCTTCGCCAAGCTAAAGGAGAAACCAAAAGGTGTTCAGCTGGACGTCCAGAGAAGAGGGCAGAGACCTCCTGCCCACCAGCTCTGGTCTTGGAGGCCTTCTGTGGTCTCCAAGACAAGCCCTGCCCTGCAGACCCAGGCCCATCAGCCGAGAGCTGGCAGAAGAGAGGCCAAACCCCGGAGGAACCCATCCCTGTCCCCATCCGCCCCTCTTCTGCCTGCGGACATCTCCCTGGGGCTGGAAGGCAGCTGTGACTCAGGGGCACAGCCTCAGGACCCCGCTGCTCTCCTGCCAGCCAGCTGCCAGGAACACACAGTCCTTCCCGGCTGCTGCTGCCCGGGCAAGGGAGGAACGTGCCACTGCAGGAAAATGCCTCCTGCGCTTGGAGACATTTACCAGAGGAACTGCTCGGGGGCCGTTGCCCGCAACCTGTTCACCTCCACGGCCTTCCTCCGCTCCTCCTGGCGGGCTCTGTACGGCTCCAATTTGTGAGGACCTGCCTTGCTCTTGGTAGCCAGACGCTGCAAGCAAGGAAAAATTCCCTCTCGCTCCCTGCCCCAGCCCCTGCGTCCATGCGGCGGCTGCCGAAGGACACCGGGCATCAGGGCTAACCCCAGGCATCTCCTGCAGCCTTTCCAGCCCTGCTGCTCCAAGGGCTAAGGTGGGAAATGCAGCAAAGCTTTGGAGAAGAGCCTTGAACTCCCCATGGTTCCCTGCTCCCTCCTCTCCAGGAGCTGCAAGGTGCAGGACAAGCAGAGGAAAGCGCCCGCAGCCTGAGAAGGCCCAAGAGCTGCCAACAGCAGGGAAAAGGCTGTTACTTCCCTTGCGTGACCATCCTTTTCCGAAAAGCTCCTATCACAGTGTGACTTTTCACTGCTACTCAGCTTATATGGAACACGGCCCCTTCACGACCCGCTGCTGCGCAGCCACTCTTCCCCAGCTCTGGAAACTCCTTGGCCACCGTCTCCTCCTGCGGGACTGTCTTTCACCTCTGGCGCGGGGGTATTTGGCAGCAAATCTGGTTTGTAACAAGGTTTGCCTGCCCAACTGGAAGACTACAACCTCAATTCCATCGTCTTCTCAAGAGCAGAACTGATCGCACCAGGTTGAAACGCAGGGAAATACTTGGATAGGAAAAGTGGTTCTGAGATTGATGCAAAAAGGTGGCGCTGACACTTGATACGGTCACCATCAGATTAAAGGCAGTCGGTAACCAGAAACCACTGCAAGAGAACAGAGAAAAGCCAAACTGGGAACTATAGTTCCAAATGAGCTTTGCTTTTACCAGTCTCAGCACGGAGCGAGTTTTCTGCGTGCATTGTGTTCTGGCGAAAGAAAACATTAGCCACGTGGAAATACCCTCCCGACGTCTCATTAGAGCTTCGTCCAAACGCACAACTAGCAAGGTAAAGCGGAAAACAATCGTTGAAATAAATACATAAATCAATGCAGGTTTCACATTCCTAGCAAAGGGAATCTTTTTCTGTGGAACTATAGCATTAGCTATACCTGATCACAACGGGAAACCGTGGCATTAAAGAGCAGTGCTTTCTGATTTACAGGGAGGAATCAACGCCCCCGCCGCCTAATCCCCTGCTCGCTCGGGCACGTGTTACCCTGTCGAAGCCCGGGGAAGGGTTCCCACACCTCTCCCTGCACAACCCACGTACCTGCCTTTCAATGCACAACGTGCTGCCGCATTTCAGCTCTCCAGTCCTGCCCGCCGTGCCTGTTTCTGCCCCGACGCCCTGACCACAGCCAGGGGAGGGCACTGGGAAGGCACTGGTGCATTCCAGCTCTTCTCAGCTGGCCTGTGGCTCTCAGCAGATTTGTCAGGGCCTGCCTGGCTCTTGGCGGCCGCACGCTGCAACCGCGGGGGGCAAATTCCCTCTTGCCCCCTGGCTGAGACCCTCCAATGCGGGACAAGCTTCAGGCTCCTGTCCTGCTGCAGAACAGGCTGCCTCTTCTCCTTCTTCCTCTCTCCCCATCCCAGGAGGCGCTGCTGCTTCTCTCGCTGACCGACTTGGCCTCTGCTTCCACTCCTCCTTCTTGACTACACGAGCCACTAGTAGAGTCGAGGGCTGGGTCTCTGCTTCAGTCTCAGCACCTGTTTGGGTGGCTTCAGAGCAAGCCATCGGCTTCTCTCTGTCCGTTTCTGTGGCCCCCGAGCAGCAGGCATTCTGCTCAGTGTCTGCATGCTCCCCTCCTTCCAATGATGTATTACTTTGGAAGGCTGACGTGCCTTTTTGGGTGGGAAATCCTAAGCGGCCAGAGTCGCTGAGGGCCCTTGGCACCTAGGCCCACCTCCTGCCATACCCCCTGCCACCCAGGGATCGATTGCCCTAGAGCAAATTCCTCTGGGGAATTCGCAGTTGGTTGTTTAACCTCCCAAACCTTCATCAAAGTGAAAACCAGGCTCACAAGACCCATCAGGAGGAGCAGCCTAATTACCCCAAGAACATTGAGGGAACGGAGAGGCCAATGGAAGGAGGCTAGAAAGACCTCTCCTGGAGGAGAGGCTGCCATTCTTTCTTCTCTCCACAGAGGAGAAAGCGGGGAAAGGTGGAGCTGCTCATTTTCTCCAGGAACAGGTTCTCCGAGTACTGGGACAGCACTGCAGGAGCCCAATACCGGAGCAGGCTCAAGGCCAGGGGTTTTATCAGAGCTCTCCCAGGCAAAGCAAACCAAGGTGATAACCAGCACAGCAAACGCAGACAGTGCAAACAGTCCTTAACACTGCCTGGAGTTTGCCGCCCAGCAAGAAAGGAATCAAGCACCCGAGCGCTAAAGGAAAGGCATAATTCAGCCCCCAAAGTACACACTTCAGCATCCCGATGCGCAACAGCCAAGCCAATAGCAACTTATCGGAACAGGTACCACAGCCAGAAGTCGAATCTAGCGCACTCCAAGGAAATCTCTTATCATCTCAAACCCCTCAAGGGGTGAACGGAAAAGTAAAGTCAACAAAAGTTGTTGGGTGGCGGGGGAAGACAAGAAAGTTGTTTTGGCTGGAGGAGGAGAGAGCGGGCTGGACCGAAAAGCGGGCACACAGCCGGGCCCAGGGCTGGCGATCAGGCTGGGCAACTGGGCTGACAGGAGCCTCATGAGGAAAGCAGCTTTGCAGAAAAGGCCCTGGGGGTCCTGGTGGGCACTAAATCGAACATGAGCCACCAATCTGGCCTTGCCACAAAGGCGGCGCCTAGAGCTCTCCTGCGCTGCGGGTTGCGTTCGGTAAAGCGTTGCCAGCAGGTGGCGGCAGGTGATCCTTCTGACCGTCAGGAAGCCCTTTTTCACTGGGAGGGTGACCGGGCACTGGAGCAGGTGGCCCTGCTTGAGCTGGGGGGCTGGACAAGATGACCTCTGGAGGTCATCAACCAGCCTGTGAGGCTGTGCACATCCCCTGCAGTCCCATCCGCAGCTTCCAGGTCTCCTGCCTTCTCCGCCTTGGAGGCTCAGGGTCCCTTCTCTCCCTCCGGGCAAGCTGAGACACCCTCGATGCCCATCCCTCTGAGCTCCGATGCCCTCCCTGCACCTTGCTGGGCACTGCCCTCCCCTCCTCTCCCCTTCTTGCACGCCCGCATCTCCGCTCTTCCCGTCTGAGCTACTCAGCTCCCACACTGGGCGAGACTGGGCCGAGCTGCCTCTGCACGGTCAGTGCGAGGGGTGCTGGGGATGGGCAGCACTGTGTGGGCAGGTTGCTTTTGCGCAAGAATGGGCCGTCGCACGGCATCGTTAACAGCCCGTCCATGCCAAAGCCCTGCCAGTGAACGTCCTTGCAGGCACAGGTTGCTGACCACAGCCGGGAGCAGGCCCCCGGCTGTCTTTATTTGGCATCTCCCGGAGGAATACGGTGTATGGAAAGGCCCCATGCAGCTAAGGGCTCCGCTGCTGCAGAGGAGGCAGCGCCGTGCCCGAGTCCCACGCGCCGCCGTAATGGCCTCGTGTTTTTTAGCGGGGCTCTCGGAGCTCCATCTTCTTCGCCAAGCTAAAGGAGAAACCAAAAGGTGTTCAGCTGGACGTCCAGAGAAGAGGGCAGAGACCTCCTGCCCACCAGCTCTGGTCTTGGAGGCCTTCTGTGGTCTCCAAGACAAGCCCTGCCCTGCAGACCCAGGCCCATCAGCCGAGAGCTGGCAGAAGAGAGGCCAAACCCCGGAGGAACCCACCCCTGTCCCCATCCGCCCCTCTTCTGCCTGCGGACATCTCCCTGGGGCTGGAAGGCAGCTGTGACTCAGGGGCACAGCCTCAGGACCCCGCTGCTCTCCTGCCAGCCAGCTGCCAGGAACACACAGTCCTTCCCGGCTGCTGCTGCCCGGGCAAGGGAGGAACGTGCCACTGCAGGAAAATGCCTCCTGCGCTTGGAGACATTTACCAGAGGAACTGCTCGGGGGCCGTTGCCCGCAACCTGTTCACCTCCACGGCCTTCCTCCGCTCCTCCTGGCGGGCTCTGTACGGCTCCAATTTGTGAGGACCTGCCTTGCTCTTGGTAGCCGGACGCTGCAAGCAAGGAAAAATTCCCTCTCGCTCCCTGCCCCAGCCCCTGCGTCCATGCAGCGGCTGCCGAAGGACACCGGGCATCAGGGCTAACCCCAGGCATCTCCTGCAGCCTTTCCAGCCCTGCTGCTCCAAGGGCTAAGGTGGGAAATGCAGCAAAGCTTTGGAGAAGAGCCTTGAACTCCCCATGGTTCCCTGCTCCCTCCTCTCCAGGAGCTGCAAGGTGCAGGACAAGCAGAGGAAAGCGCCCGCAGCCTGAGAAGGCCCAAGAGCTGCCAACAGCAGGGAAAAGGCTGTTACTTCCCTTGCGTGACCATCCTTTTCCGAAAAGCTCCTATCACAGTGTGACTTTTCACTGCTACTCAGCTTATATGGAACACGGCCCCTTCACGACCCGCTGCTGCGCAGCCACTCTTCCCCAGCTCTGGAAACTCCTTGGCCACCGTCTCCTCCTGCGGGACTGTCTTTCACCTCTGGCGCGGGGGTATTTGGCAGCAAATCTGGTTTGTAACAAGGTTTGCCTGCCCAACTGGAAGACTACAACCTCAATTCCATCGTCTTCTCAAGAGCAGAACTGATCGCACCAGGTTGAACCGCAGGGAAATACTTGGATAGGAAAAGTGGTTCTGAGATTGATGCAAAAAGGTGGCGCTGACACTTGATACGGTCACCATCAGATTAAAGGCAGTCGGTAACCAGAAACCACTGCAAGAGAACAGAGAAAAGCCAAACTGGGAACTATAGTTCCAAATGAGCTTTGCTTTTACCAGTCTCAGCACGGAGCGAGTTTTCTGCGTGCATTGTGTTCTGGCGAAAGAAAACATTAGCCACGTGGAAATACCCTCCCGACGTCTCATTAGAGCTTCGTCCAAACGCACAACTAGCAAGGTAAAGCGGAAAACAATCGTTGAAATAAATACATAAATCAATGCAGGTTTCACATTCCTAGCAAAGGGAATCTTTTTCTGTGGAACTATAGCATTAGCTATACCTGATCACAACGGGAAACCGTGGCATTAAAGAGCAGTGCTTTCTGATTTACAGGGAGGAATCAACGCCCCCGCCGCCTAATCCCCTGCTCGCTCGGGCACGTGTTACCCTGTCGAAGCCCGGGGAAGGGTTCCCACACCTCTCCCTGCACAACCCACGTACCTGCCTTTCAATGCACAACGTGCTGCCGCATTTCAGCTCTCCAGTCCTGCCCGCCGTGCCTGTTTCTGCCCCGACGCCCTGACCACAGCCAGGGGAGGGCACTGGGAAGGCACTGGTGCATTCCAGCTCTTCTCAGCTGGCCTGTGGCTCTCAGCAGATTTGTCAGGGCCTGCCTGGCTCTTGGCGGCCGCACGCTGCAACCGCGGGGGGCAAATTCCCTCTTGCCCCCTGGCTGAGACCCTCCAATGCGGGACAAGCTTCAGGCTCCTGTCCTGCTGCAGAACAGGCTGCCTCTTCTCCTTCTTCCTCTCTCCCCATCCCAGGAGGCGCTGCTGCTTCTCTCGCTGACCGACTTGGCCTCTGCTTCCACTCCTCCTTCTTGACTACACGAGCCACTAGTAGAGTCGAGGGCTGGGTCTCTGCTTCAGTCTCAGCACCTGTTTGGGTGGCTTCAGAGCAAGCAATCGGCTTCTCTCTGTCCGTTTCTGTGGCCCCCGAGCAGCAGGCCTTCTGCTCAGTGTCTGCATGCTCCCCTCCTTCCAATGATGTATTACTTTGGAAGGCTGACGTGCCTTTTTGGGTGGGAAATCCTAAGCGGCCAGAGTCGCTGAGGGCCCTTGGCACCTAGGCCCACCTCCTGCCATACCCCCTGCCACCCAGGGATCGATTGCCCTAGAGCAAATTTCTCTGGGGAATTCGCAGTTGGTTGTTTAACCTCCCAAACCTTCATCAAAGTGAAAACCAGGCTCACAAGACCCATCAGGAGGAGCAGCCTAATTACCCCAAGAACATTGAGGGAACGGAGAGGCCAATGGAAGGAGGCTAGAAAGACCTCTCCTGGAGGAGAGGCTGCCATTCTTTCTTCTCTCCACAGAGGAGAAAGCGGGGAAAGGTGGAGCTGCTCATTTTCTCCAGGAACAGGTTCTCCGAGTGCTGGGACAGCACTGCAGGAGCCCAACACCGGAGCAGGCTCAAGGCCAGGGGTTTTATCAGAGCTCTCCCAGGCAAAGCAAACCAAGGTGATAACCGGCACAGCAAACGCAGACAGTGCAAACAGTCCTTAACACTGCCTGGAGTTTGCCGCCCAGCAAGAAAGGAATCAAGCACCCGAGCGCTAAAGGAAAGGCATAATTCAGCCCCCAAAGTACACACTTCAGCATCCCGATGCGCAACAGCCAAGCCAATAGCAACTTATCGGAACAGGTACCACAGCCAGAAGTCGAATCTAGCGCACTCCAAGGAAATCTCTTATCATCTCAAACCCCTCAAGGGGTGAACGGAAAAGTAAAGTCAACAAAAGTTGTTGGGTGGCGGGGGAAGACAAGAAAGTTGTTTTGGCTGGAGGAGGAGAGAGCGGGCTGGACCGAAAAGCGGGCACACAGCCGGGCCCAGGGCTGGCGATCAGGCTGGGCAACTGGGCTGACAGGAGCCTCATGAGGAAAGCAGCTTTGCAGAAAAGGCCCTGGGGGTCCTGGTGGGCACTAAATCGAACATGAGCCACCAATCTGGCCTTGCCACAAAGGCGGCGCCTAGAGCTCTCCTGCGCTGGGGGTTGCGTTCGGTAAAGCGTTGCCAGCAGGTGGCGGCAGGTGATCCTTCTGACCGTCAGGAAGCCCTTTTTCACTGGGAGGGTGACCGGGCACTGGAGCAGGTGGCCCTGCTTGAGCTGGGGGGCTGGACAAGATGACCTCTGGAGGTCATCAACCAGCCTGTGAGGCTGTGCACATCCCCTGCAGTCCCATCCGCAGCTTCCAGGTCTCCTGCCTTCTCCGCCTTGGAGGCTCAGGGTCCCTTCTCTCCCTCCGGGCAAGCTGAGACACCCTCGATGCCCATCCCTCTGAGCTCCGATGCCCTCCCTGCACCTTGCTGGGCACTGCCCTCCCCTCCTCTCCCCTTCTTGCACGCCCGCATCTCCGCTCTTCCCGTCTGAGCTACTCAGCTCCCACACTGGGCGAGACTGGGCCGAGCTGCCTCTGCACGGTCAGTGCGAGGGGTGCTGGGGATGGGCAGCACTGTGCGGGCAGGTTGCTTTTGCGCAAGAATGGGCCGTCGCACGGCATCGTTAACAGCCCGTCCATGCCAAAGCCCTGCCAGTGAACGTCCTTGCAGGCACAGGTTGCTGACCACAGCCGGGAGCAGGCCCCCGGCTGTCTTTATTTGGCATCTCCCGGAGGAATACGGTGTATGGAAAGGCCCCATGCAGCTAAGGGCTCCGCTGCTGCAGAGGAGGCAGCGCCGTGCTCGAGTCCCACGCGCCGCCGTAATGGCCTCGTGCTTTTTAGCGGGGCTCTCGGAGCTCCATCTTCTTCGCCAAGCTAAAGGAGAAACCAAAAGGTGTTCAGCTGGACGTCCAGAGAAGAGGGCAGAGACCTCCTGCCCACCAGCTCTGGTCTTGGAGGCCTTCTGTGGTCTCCAAGACAAGCCCTGCCCTGCAGACCCAGGCCCATCAGCCGAGAGCTGGCAGAAGAGAGGCCAAACCCCGGAGGAACCCACCCCTGTCCCCATCCGCCCCTCTTCTGCCTGCGGACATCTCCCTGGGGCTGGAAGGCAGCTGTGACTCAGGGGCACAGCCTCAGGACCCCGCTGCTCTCCTGCCAGCCAGCTGCCAGGAACACACAGTCCTTCCCGGCTGCTGCTGCCCGGGCAAGGGAGGAACGTGCCACTGCAGGAAAATGCCTCCTGCGCTTGGAGACATTTACCAGAGGAACTGCTCGGGGGCCGTTGCCCGCAACCTGTTCACCTCCACGGCCTTCCTCCGCTCCTCCTGGCGGGCTCTGTACGGCTCCAATTTGTGAGGACCTGCCTTGCTCTTGGTAGCCGGACGCTGCAAGCAAGGAAAAATTCCCTCTCGCTCCCTGCCCCAGCCCCTGCGTCCATGCGGCGGCTGCCGAAGGACACCGGGCATCAGGGCTAACCCCAGGCATCTCCTGCAGCCTTTCCAGCCCTGCTGCTCCAAGGGCTAAGGTGGGAAATGCAGCAAAGCTTTGGAGAAGAGCCTTGAACTCCCCATGGTTCCCTGCTCCCTCCTCTCCAGGAGCTGCAAGGTGCAGGACAAGCAGAGGAAAGCGCCCGCAGCCTGAGAAGGCCCAAGAGCTGCCAACAGCAGGGAAAAGGCTGTTACTTCCCTTGCGTGACCATCCTTTTCCGAAAAGCTCCTATCACAGTGTGACTTTTCACTGCTACTCAGCTTATATGGAACACGGCCCCTTCACGACCCGCTGCTGCGCAGCCACTCTTCCCCAGCTCTGGAAACTCCTTGGCCACCGTCTCCTCCTGCGGGACTGTCTTTCACCTCTGGCGCGGGGGTATTTGGCAGCAAATCTGGTTTGTAACAAGGTTTGCCTGCCCAACTGGAAGACTACAACCTCAGTTCCATCGTCTTCTCAAGAGCAGAACTGATCGCACCAGGTTGAACCGCAGGGAAATACTTGGATAGGAAAAGTGGTTCTGAGATTGATGCAAAAAGGTGGCGCTGACACTTGATACGGTCACCATCAGATTAAAGGCAGTCGGTAACCAGAAACCACTGCAAGAGAACAGAGAAAAGCCAAACTGGGAACTATAGTTCCAAATGAGCTTTGCTTTTACCAGTCTCAGCACGGAGCGAGTTTTCTGCGTGCATTGTGTTCTGGCGAAAGAAAACATTAGCCACGTGGAAATACCCTCCCGACGTCTCATTAGAGCTTCGTCCAAACGCACAACTAGCAAGGTAAAGCGGAAAACAATCGTTGAAATAAATACATAAATCAATGCAGGTTTCACATTCCTAGCAAAGGGAATCTTTTTCTGTGGAACTATAGCATTAGCTATACCTGATCACAACGGGAAACCGTGGCATTAAAGAGCAGTGCTTTCTGATTTACAGGGAGGAATCAACGCCCCCGCCGCCTAATCCCCTGCTCGCTCGGGCACGTGTTACCCTGTCGAAGCCCGGGGAAGGGTTCCCACACCTCTCCCTGCACAACCCACGTACCTGCCTTTCAATGCACAACGTGCTGCCGCATTTCAGCTCTCCAGTCCTGCCCGCCGTGCCTGTTTCTGCCCCGACGCCCCGACCACAGCCAGGGGAGGGCACTGGGAAGGCACTGGTGCATTCCAGCTCTTCTCAGCTGGCCTGTGGCTCTCAGCAGATTTGTCAGGGCCTGCCTGGCTCTTGGCGGCCGCACGCTGCAACCGCGGGGGGCAAATTCCCTCTTGCCCCCTGGCTGAGACCCTCCAATGCGGGACAAGCTTCAGGCTCCTGTCCTGCTGCAGAACAGGCTGCCTCTTCTCCTTCTTCCTCTCTCCCCATCCCAGGAGGCGCTGCTGCTTCTCTCGCTGACCGACTTGGCCTCTGCTTCCACTCCTCCTTCTTGACTACACGAGCCACTAGTAGAGTCGAGGGCTGGGTCTCTGCTTCAGTCTCAGCACCTGTTTGGGTGGCTTCAGAGCAAGCCATCGGCTTCTCTCTGTCCGTTTCTGTGGCCCCCGAGCAGCAGGCATTCTGCTCAGTGTCTGCATGCTCCCCTCCTTCCAATGATGTATTACTTTGGAAGGCTGACGTGCCTTTTTGGGTGGGAAATCCTAAGCGGCCAGAGTCGCTGAGGGCCCTTGGCACCTAGGCCCACCTCCTGCCATACCCCCTGCCACCCAGGGATCGATTGCCCTAGAGCAAATTCCTCTGGGGAATTCGCAGTTGGTTGTTTAACCTCCCAAACCTTCATCAAAGTGAAAACCAGGCTCACAAGACCCATCAGGAGGAGCAGCCTAATTACCCCAAGAACATTGAGGGAACGGAGAGGCCAATGGAAGGAGGCTAGAAAGACCTCTCCTGGAGGAGAGGCTGCCATTCTTTCTTCTCTCCACAGAGGAGAAAGCGGGGAAAGGTGGAGCTGCTCATTTTCTCCAGGAACAGGTTCTCCGAGTGCTGGGACAGCACTGCAGGAGCCCAACACCGGAGCAGGCTCAAGGCCAGGGGTTTTATCAGAGCTCTCCCAGGCAAAGCAAACCAAGGTGATAACCGGCACAGCAAACGCAGACAGTGCAAACAGTCCTTAACACTGCCTGGAGTTTGCCGCCCAGCAAGAAAGGAATCAAGCACCCGAGCGCTAAAGGAAAGGCATAATTCAGCCCCCAAAGTACACACTTCAGCATCCCGATGCGCAACAGCCAAGCCAATAGCAACTTATCGGAACAGGTACCACAGCCAGAAGTCGAATCTAGCGCACTCCAAGGAAATCTCTTATCATCTCAAACCCCTCAAGGGGTGAACGGAAAAGTAAAGTCAACAAAAGTTGTTGGGTGGCGGGGGAAGACAAGAAAGTTGTTTTGGCTGGAGGAGGAGAGAGCGGGCTGGACCGAAAAGCGGGCACACAGCCGGGCCCAGGGCTGGCGATCAGGCTGGGCAACTGGGCTGACAGGAGCCTCATGAGGAAAGCAGCTTTGCAGAAAAGGCCCTGGGGGTCCTGGTGGGCACTAAATCGAACATGAGCCACCAATCTGGCCTTGCCACAAAGGCGGCGCCTAGAGCTCTCCTGCGCTGGGGGTTGCGTTCGGTAAAGCGTTGCCAGCAGGTGGCGGCAGGTGATCCTTCTGACCGTCAGGAAGCCCTTTTTCACTGGGAGGGTGACCGGGCACTGGAGCAGGTGGCCCTGCTTGAGCTGGGGGGCTGGACAAGATGACCTCTGGAGGTCATCAACCAGCCTGTGAGGCTGTGCACATCCCCTGCAGTCCCATCCGCAGCTTCCAGGTCTCCTGCCTTCTCCGCCTTGGAGGCTCAGGGTCCCTTCTCTCCCTCCGGGCAAGCTGAGACACCCTCGATGCCCATCCCTCTGAGCTCCGATGCCCTCCCTGCACCTTGCTGGGCACTGCCCTCCCCTCCTCTCCCCTTCTTGCACGCCCGCATCTCCGCTCTTCCCGTCTGAGCTACTCAGCTCCCACACTGGGCGAGACTGGGCCGAGCTGCCTCTGCACGGTCAGTGCGAGGGGTGCTGGGGATGGGCAGCACTGTGCGGGCAGGTTGCTTTTGCGCAAGAATGGGCCGTCGCACGGCATCGTTAACAGCCCGTCCATGCCAAAGCCCTGCCAGTGAACGTCCTTGCAGGCACAGGTTGCTGACCACAGCCGGGAGCAGGCCCCCGGCTGTCTTTATTTGGCATCTCCCGGAGGAATACGGTGTATGGAAAGGCCCCATGCAGCTAAGGGCTCCGCTGCTGCAGAGGAGGCAGCGCCGTGCTCGAGTCCCACGCGCCGCCGTAATGGCCTCGTGCTTTTTAGCGGGGCTCTCGGAGCTCCATCTTCTTCGCCAAGCTAAAGGAGAAACCAAAAGGTGTTCAGCTGGACGTCCAGAGAAGAGGGCAGAGACCTCCTGCCCACCAGCTCTGGTCTTGGAGGCCTTCTGTGGTCTCCAAGACAAGCCCTGCCCTGCAGACCCAGGCCCATCAGCCGAGAGCTGGCAGAAGAGAGGCCAAACCCCGGAGGAACCCACCCCTGTCCCCATCCGCCCCTCTTCTGCCTGCGGACATCTCCCTGGGGCTGGAAGGCAGCTGTGACTCAGGGGCACAGCCTCAGGACCCCGCTGCTCTCCTGCCAGCCAGCTGCCAGGAACACACAGTCCTTCCCGGCTGCTGCTGCCCGGGCAAGGGAGGAACGTGCCACTGCAGGAAAATGCCTCCTGCGCTTGGAGACATTTACCAGAGGAACTGCTCGGGGGCCGTTGCCCGCAACCTGTTCACCTCCACGGCCTTCCTCCGCTCCTCCTGGCGGGCTCTGTACGGCTCCAATTTGTGAGGACCTGCCTTGCTCTTGGTAGCCGGACGCTGCAAGCAAGGAAAAATTCCCTCTCGCTCCCTGCCCCAGCCCCTGCGTCCATGCGGCGGCTGCCGAAGGACACCGGGCATCAGGGCTAACCCCAGGCATCTCCTGCAGCCTTTCCAGCCCTGCTGCTCCAAGGGCTAAGGTGGGAAATGCAGCAAAGCTTTGGAGAAGAGCCTTGAACTCCCCATGGTTCCCTGCTCCCTCCTCTCCAGGAGCTGCAAGGTGCAGGACAAGCAGAGGAAAGCGCCCGCAGCCTGAGAAGGCCCAAGAGCTGCCAACAGCAGGGAAAAGGCTGTTACTTCCCTTGCGTGACCATCCTTTTCCGAAAAGCTCCTATCACAGTGTGACTTTTCACTGCTACTCAGCTTATATGGAACACGGCCCCTTCACGACCCGCTGCTGCGCAGCCACTCTTCCCCAGCTCTGGAAACTCCTTGGCCACCGTCTCCTCCTGCGGGACTGTCTTTCACCTCTGGCGCGGGGGTATTTGGCAGCAAATCTGGTTTGTAACAAGGTTTGCCTGCCCAACTGGAAGACTACAACCTCAGTTCCATCGTCTTCTCAAGAGCAGAACTGATCGCACCAGGTTGAACCGCAGGGAAATACTTGGATAGGAAAAGTGGTTCTGAGATTGATGCAAAAAGGTGGCGCTGACACTTGATACGGTCACCATCAGATTAAAGGCAGTCGGTAACCAGAAACCACTGCAAGAGAACAGAGAAAAGCCAAACTGGGAACTATAGTTCCAAATGAGCTTTGCTTTTACCAGTCTCAGCACGGAGCGAGTTTTCTGCGTGCATTGTGTTCTGGCGAAAGAAAACATTAGCCACGTGGAAATACCCTCCCGACATCTCATTAGAGCTTCGTCCAAACGCACAACTAGCAAGGTAAAGCGGAAAACAATCGTTGAAATAAATACATAAATCAATGCAGGTTTCACATTCCTAGCAAAGGGAATCTTTTTCTGTGGAACTATAGCATTAGCTATACCTGATCACAACGGGAAACCGTGGCATTAAAGAGCAGTGCTTTCTGATTTACAGGGAGGAATCAACGCCCCCGCCGCCTAATCCCCTGCTCGCTCGGGCACGTGTTACCCTGTCGAAGCCCGGGGAAGGGTTCCCACACCTCTCCCTGCACAACCCACGTACCTGCCTTTCAATGCACAACGTGCTGCCGCATTTCAGCTCTCCAGTCCTGCCCGCCGTGCCTGTTTCTGCCCCGACGCCCCGACCACAGCCAGGGGAGGGCACTGGGAAGGCACTGGTGCATTCCAGCTCTTCTCAGCTGGCCTGTGGCTCTCAGCAGATTTGTCAGGGCCTGCCTGGCTCTTGGCGGCCGCACGCTGCAACCGCGGGGGGCAAATTCCCTCTTGCCCCCTGGCTGAGACCCTCCAATGCGGGACAAGCTTCAGGCTCCTGTCCTGCTGCAGAACAGGCTGCCTCTTCTCCTTCTTCCTCTCTCCCCATCCCAGGAGGCGCTGCTGCTTCTCTCGCTGACCGACTTGGCCTCTGCTTCCACTCCTCCTTCTTGACTACACGAGCCACTAGTAGAGTCGAGGGCTGGGTCTCTGCTTCAGTCTCAGCACCTGTTTGGGTGGCTTCAGAGCAAGCCATCGGCTTCTCTCTGTCCGTTTCTGTGGCCCCCGAGCAGCAGGCATTCTGCTCAGTGTCTGCATGCTCCCCTCCTTCCAATGATGTATTACTTTGGAAGGCTGACGTGCCTTTTTGGGTGGGAAATCCTAAGCGGCCAGAGTCGCTGAGGGCCCTTGGCACCTAGGCCCACCTCCTGCCATACCCCCTGCCACCCAGGGATCGATTGCCCTAGAGCAAATTCCTCTGGGGAATTCGCAGTTGGTTGTTTAACCTCCCAAACCTTCATCAAAGTGAAAACCAGGCTCACAAGACCCATCAGGAGGAGCAGCCTAATTACCCCAAGAACATTGAGGGAACGGAGAGGCCAATGGAAGGAGGCTAGAAAGACCTCTCCTGGAGGAGAGGCTGCCATTCTTTCTTCTCTCCACAGAGGAGAAAGCGGGGAAAGGTGGAGCTGCTCATTTTCTCCAGGAACAGGTTCTCCGAGTGCTGGGACAGCACTGCAGGAGCCCAACACCGGAGCAGGCTCAAGGCCAGGGGTTTTATCAGAGCTCTCCCAGGCAAAGCAAACCAAGGTGATAACCGGCACAGCAAACGCAGACAGTGCAAACAGTCCTTAACACTGCCTGGAGTTTGCCGCCCAGCAAGAAAGGAATCAAGCACCCGAGCGCTAAAGGAAAGGCATAATTCAGCCCCCAAAGTACACACTTCAGCATCCCGATGCGCAACAGCCAAGCCAATAGCAACTTATCGGAACAGGTACCACAGCCAGAAGTCGAATCTAGCGCACTCCAAGGAAATCTCTTATCATCTCAAACCCCTCAAGGGGTGAACGGAAAAGTAAAGTCAACAAAAGTTGTTGGGTGGCGGGGGAAGACAAGAAAGTTGTTTTGGCTGGAGGAGGAGAGAGCGGGCTGGACCGAAAAGCGGGCACACAGCCGGGCCCAGGGCTGGCGATCAGGCTGGGCAACTGGGCTGACAGGAGCCTCATGAGGAAAGCAGCTTTGCAGAAAAGGCCCTGGGGGTCCTGGTGGGCACTAAATCGACCATGAGCCACCAATCTGGCCTTGCCACAAAGGCGGCGCCTAGAGCTCTCCTGCGCTGGGGGTTGCGTTCGGTAAAGCGTTGCCAGCAGGTGGCGGCAGGTGATCCTTCTGACCGTCAGGAAGCCCTTTTTCACTGGGAGGGTGACCGGGCACTGGAGCAGGTGGCCCTGCTTGAGCTGGGGGGCTGGACAAGATGACCTCTGGAGGTCATCAACCAGCCTGTGAGGCTGTGCACATCCCCTGCAGTCCCATCCGCAGCTTCCAGGTCTCCTGCCTTCTCCGCCTTGGAGGCTCAGGGTCCCTTCTCTCCCTCCGGGCAAGCTGAGACACCCTCGATGCCCATCCCTCTGAGCTCCGATGCCCTCCCTGCACCTTGCTGGGCACTGCCCTCCCCTCCTCTCCCCTTCTTGCACGCCCGCATCTCCGCTCTTCCCGTCTGAGCTACTCAGCTCCCACACTGGGCGAGACTGGGCCGAGCTGCCTCTGCACGGTCAGTGCGAGGGGTGCTGGGGATGGGCAGCACTGTGCGGGCAGGTTGCTTTTGCGCAAGAATGGGCCGTCGCACGGCATCGTTAACAGCCCGTCCATGCCAAAGCCCTGCCAGTGAACGTCCTTGCAGGCACAGGTTGCTGACCACAGCCGGGAGCAGGCCCCCGGCTGTCTTTATTTGGCATCTCCCGGAGGAATACGGTGTATGGAAAGGCCCCATGCAGCTAAGGGCTCCGCTGCTGCAGAGGAGGCAGCGCCGTGCCCGAGTCCCACGCGCTGCCGTAATGGCCTCGTGCTTTTTAGCGGGGCTCTCGGAGCTCCATCTTCTTCGCCAAGCTAAAGGAGAAACCAAAAGGTGTTCAGCTGGACGTCCAGAGAAGAGGGCAGAGACCTCCTGCCCACCAGCTCTGGTCTTGGAGGCCTTCTGTGGTCTCCAAGACAAGCCCTGCCCTGCAGACCCAGGCCCATCAGCCGAGAGCTGGCAGAAGAGAGGCCAAACCCCGGAGGAACCCACCCCTGTCCCCATCCGCCCCTCTTCTGCCTGCGGACATCTCCCTGGGGCTGGAAGGCAGCTGTGACTCAGGGGCACAGCCTCAGGACCCCGCTGCTCTCCTGCCAGCCAGCTGCCAGGAACACACAGTCCTTCCCGGCTGCTGCTGCCCGGGCAAGGGAGGAACGTGCCACTGCAGGAAAATGCCTCCTGCGCTTGGAGACATTTACCAGAGGAACTGCTCGGGGGCCGTTGCCCGCAACCTGTTCACCTCCACGGCCTTCCTCCGCTCCTCCTGGCGGGCTCTGTACGGCTCCAATTTGTGAGGACCTGCCTTGCTCTTGGTAGCCGGACGCTGCAAGCAAGGAAAAATTCCCTCTCGCTCCCTGCCCCAGCCCCTGCGTCCATGCGGCGGCTGCCGAAGGACACCGGGCATCAGGGCTAACCCCAGGCATCTCCTGCAGCCTTTCCAGCCCTGCTGCTCCAAGGGCTAAGGTGGGAAATGCAGCAAAGCTTTGGAGAAGAGCCTTGAACTCCCCATGGTTCCCTGCTCCCTCCTCTCCAGGAGCTGCAAGGTGCAGGACAAGCAGAGGAAAGCGCCCGCAGCCTGAGAAGGCCCAAGAGCTGCCAACAGCAGGGAAAAGGCTGTTACTTCCCTTGCGTGACCATCCTTTTCCGAAAAGCTCCTATCACAGTGTGACTTTTCACTGCTACTCAGCTTATATGGAACACGGCCCCTTCACGACCCGCTGCTGCGCAGCCACTCTTCCCCAGCTCTGGAAACTCCTTGGCCACCGTCTCCTCCTGCGGGACTGTCTTTCACCTCTGGCGCGGGGGTATTTGGCAGCAAATCTGGTTTGTAACAAGGTTTGCCTGCCCAACTGGAAGACTACAACCTCAATTCCATCGTCTTCTCAAGAGCAGAACTGATCGCACCAGGTTGAACCGCAGGGAAATACTTGGATAGGAAAAGTGGTTCTGAGATTGATGCAAAAAGGTGGCGCTGACACTTGATACGGTCACCATCAGATTAAAGGCAGTCGGTAACCAGAAACCACTGCAAGAGAACAGAGAAAAGCCAAACTGGGAACTATAGTTCCAAATGAGCTTTGCTTTTACCAGTCTCAGCACGGAGCGAGTTTTCTGCGTGCATTGTGTTCTGGCGAAAGAAAACATTAGCCACGTGGAAATACCCTCCCGACGTCTCATTAGAGCTTCGTCCAAACGCACAACTAGCAAGGTAAAGCGGAAAACAATCGTTGAAATAAATACATAAATCAATGCAGGTTTCACATTCCTAGCAAAGGGAATCTTTTTCTGTGGAACTATAGCATTAGCTATACCTGATCACAACGGGAAACCGTGGCATTAAAGAGCAGTGCTTTCTGATTTACAGGGAGGAATCAACGCCCCCGCCGCCTAATCCCCTGCTCGCTCGGGCACGTGTTACCCTGTCGAAGCCCGGGGAAGGGTTCCCACACCTCTCCCTGCACAACCCACGTACCTGCCTTTCAATGCACAACGTGCTGCCGCATTTCAGCTCTCCAGTCCTGCCCGCCGTGCCTGTTTCTGCCCCGACGCCCCGACCACAGCCAGGGGAGGGCACTGGGAAGGCACTGGTGCATTCCAGCTCTTCTCAGCTGGCCTGTGGCTCTCAGCAGATTTGTCAGGGCCTGCCTGGCTCTTGGCGGCCGCACGCTGCAACCGCAGGGGGCAAATTCCCTCTTGCCCCCTGGCTGAGACCCTCCAATGCAGGACAAGCTTCAGGCTCCTGTCCTGCTGCAGAACAGGCTGCCTCTTCTCCTTCTTCCTCTCTCCCCATCCCAGGAGGCGCTGCTGCTTCTCTCGCTGACCGACTTGGCCTCTGCTTCCACTCCTCCTTCTTGACTACACGAGCCACTAGTAGAGTCGAGGGCTGGGTCTCTGCTTCAGTCTCAGCACCTGTTTGGGTGGCTTCAGAGCAAGCAATCGGCTTCTCTCTGTCCGTTTCTGTGGCCCCCGAGCAGCAGGCCTTCTGCTCAGTGTCTGCATGCTCCCCTCCTTCCAATGATGTATTACTTTGGAAGGCTGACGTGCCTTTTTGGGTGGGAAATCCTAAGCGGCCAGAGTCGCTGAGGGCCCTTGGCACCTAGGCCCACCTCCTGCCATACCCCCTGCCACCCAGGGATCGATTGCCCTAGAGCAAATTCCTCTGGGGAATTCGCAGTTGGTTGTTTAACCTCCCAAACCTTCATCAAAGTGAAAACCAGGCTCACAAGACCCATCAGGAGGAGCAGCCTAATTACCCCAAGAACATTGAGGGAACGGAGAGGCCAATGGAAGGAGGCTAGAAAGACCTCTCCTGGAGGAGAGGCTGCCATTCTTTCTTCTCTCCACAGAGGAGAAAGCGGGGAAAGGTGGAGCTGCTCATTTTCTCCAGGAACAGGTTCTCCGAGTGCTGGGACAGCACTGCAGGAGCCCAACACCGGAGCAGGCTCAAGGCCAGGGGTTTTATCAGAGCTCTCCCAGGCAAAGCAAACCAAGGTGATAACCAGCACAGCAAACGCAGACAGTGCAAACAGTCCTTAACACTGCCTGGAGTTTGCCGCCCAGCAAGAAAGGAATCAAGCACCCGAGCGCTAAAGGAAAGGCATAATTCAGCCCCCAAAGTACACACTTCAGCATCCCGATGCGCAACAGCCAAGCCAATAGCAACTTATCGGAACAGGTACCACAGCCAGAAGTCGAATCTAGCGCACTCCAAGGAAATCTCTTATCATCTCAAACCCCTCAAGGGGTGAACGGAAAAGTAAAGTCAACAAAAGTTGTTGGGTGGCGGGGGAAGACAAGAAAGTTGTTTTGGCTGGAGGAGGAGAGAGCGGGCTGGACCGAAAAGCGGGCACACAGCCGGGCCCAGGGCTGGCGATCAGGCTGGGCAACTGGGCTGACAGGAGCCTCATGAGGAAAGCAGCTTTGCAGAAAAGGCCCTGGGGGTCCTGGTGGGCACTAAATCGAACATGAGCCACCAATCTGGCCTTGCCACAAAGGCGGCGCCTAGAGCTCTCCTGCGCTGGGGGTTGCGTTCGGTAAAGCGTTGCCAGCAGGTGGCGGCAGGTGATCCTTCTGACCGTCAGGAAGCCCTTTTTCACTGGGAGGGTGACCGGGCACTGGAGCAGGTGGCCCTGCTTGAGCTGGGGGGCTGGACAAGATGACCTCTGGAGGTCATCAACCAGCCTGTGAGGCTGTGCACATCCCCTGCAGTCCCATCCGCAGCTTCCAGGTCTCCTGCCTTCTCCGCCTTGGAGGCTCAGGGTCCCTTCTCTCCCTCCGGGCAAGCTGAGACACCCTCGATGCCCATCCCTCTGAGCTCCGATGCCCTCCCTGCACCTTGCTGGGCACTGCCCTCCCCTCCTCTCCCCTTCTTGCACGCCCGCATCTCCGCTCTTCCCGTCTGAGCTACTCAGCTCCCACACTGGGCGAGACTGGGCCGAGCTGCCTCTGCACGGTCAGTGCGAGGGGTGCTGGGGATGGGCAGCACTGTGCGGGCAGGTTGCTTTTGCGCAAGAATGGGCCGTCGCACGGCATCGTTAACAGCCCGTCCATGCCAAAGCCCTGCCAGTGAACGTCCTTGCAGGCACAGGTTGCTGACCACAGCCGGGAGCAGGCCCCCGGCTGTCTTTATTTGGCATCTCCCGGAGGAATACGGTGTATGGAAAGGCCCCATGCAGCTAAGGGCTCCGCTGCTGCAGAGGAGGCAGCGCCGTGCTCGAGTCCCACGCGCCGCCGTAATGGCCTCGTGCTTTTTAGCGGGGCTCTCGGAGCTCCATCTTCTTCGCCAAGCTAAAGGAGAAACCAAAAGGTGTTCAGCTGGACGTCCAGAGAAGAGGGCAGAGACCTCCTGCCCACCAGCTCTGGTCTTGGAGGCCTTCTGTGGTCTCCAAGACAAGCCCTGCCCTGCAGACCCAGGCCCATCAGCCGAGAGCTGGCAGAAGAGAGGCCAAACCCCGGAGGAACCCACCCCTGTCCCCATCCGCCCCTCTTCTGCCTGCGGACATCTCCCTGGGGCTGGAAGGCAGCTGTGACTCAGGGGCACAGCCTCAGGACCCCGCTGCTCTCCTGCCAGCCAGCTGCCAGGAACACACAGTCCTTCCCGGCTGCTGCTGCCCGGGCAAGGGAGGAACGTGCCAGTGCAGGAAAATGCCTCCTGCGCTTGGAGACATTTACCAGAGGAACTGCTCGGGGGCCGTTGCCCGCAACCTGTTCACCTCCACGGCCTTCCTCCGCTCCTCCTGGCGGGCTCTGTACGGCTCCAATTTGTGAGGACCTGCCTTGCTCTTGGTAGCCGGACGCTGCAAGCAAGGAAAAATTCCCTCTCGCTCCCTGCCCCAGCCCCTGCGTCCATGCGGCGGCTGCCGAAGGACACCGGGCATCAGGGCTAACCCCAGGCATCTCCTGCAGCCTTTCCAGCCCTGCTGCTCCAAGGGCTAAGGTGGGAAATGCAGCAAAGCTTTGGAGAAGAGCCTTGAACTCCCCATGGTTCCCTGCTCCCTCCTCTCCAGGAGCTGCAAGGTGCAGGACAAGCAGAGGAAAGCGCCCGCAGCCTGAGAAGGCCCAAGAGCTGCCAACAGCAGGGAAAAGGCTGTTACTTCCCTTGCGTGACCATCCTTTTCCGAAAAGCTCCTATCACAGTGTGACTTTTCACTGCTACTCAGCTTATATGGAACACGGCCCCTTCACGACCCGCTGCTGCGCAGCCACTCTTCCCCAGCTCTGGAAACTCCTTGGCCACCGTCTCCTCCTGCGGGACTGTCTTTCACCTCTGGCGCGGGGGTATTTGGCAGCAAATCTGGTTTGTAACAAGGTTTGCCTGCCCAACTGGAAGACTACAACCTCAGTTCCATCGTCTTCTCAAGAGCAGAACTGATCGCACCAGGTTGAACCGCAGGGAAATACTTGGATAGGAAAAGTGGTTCTGAGATTGATGCAAAAAGGTGGCGCTGACACTTGATACGGTCACCATCAGATTAAAGGCAGTCGGTAACCAGAAACCACTGCAAGAGAACAGAGAAAAGCCAAACTGGGAACTATAGTTCCAAATGAGCTTTGCTTTTACCAGTCTCAGCACGGAGCGAGTTTTCTGCGTGCATTGTGTTCTGGCGAAAGAAAACATTAGCCACGTGGAAATACCCTCCCGACGTCTCATTAGAGCTTCGTCCAAACGCACAACTAGCAAGGTAAAGCGGAAAACAATCGTTGAAATAAATACATAAATCAATGCAGGTTTCACATTCCTAGCAAAGGGAATCTTTTTCTGTGGAACTATAGCATTAGCTATACCTGATCACAACGGGAAACCGTGGCATTAAAGAGCAGTGCTTTCTGATTTACAGGGAGGAATCAACGCCCCCGCCGCCTAATCCCCTGCTCGCTCGGGCACGTGTTACCCTGTCGAAGCCCGGGGAAGGGTTCCCACACCTCTCCCTGCACAACCCACGTACCTGCCTTTCAATGCACAACGTGCTGCCGCATTTCAGCTCTCCAGTCCTGCCCGCCGTGCCTGTTTCTGCCCCGACGCCCCGACCACAGCCAGGGGAGGGCACTGGGAAGGCACTGGTGCATTCCAGCTCTTCTCAGCTGGCCTGTGGCTCTCAGCAGATTTGTCAGGGCCTGCCTGGCTCTTGGCGGCCGCACGCTGCAACCGCGGGGGGCAAATTCCCTCTTGCCCCCTGGCTGAGACCCTCCAATGCGGGACAAGCTTCAGGCTCCTGTCCTGCTGCAGAACAGGCTGCCTCTTCTCCTTCTTCCTCTCTCCCCATCCCAGGAGGCGCTGCTGCTTCTCTCGCTGACCGACTTGGCCTCTGCTTCCACTCCTCCTTCTTGACTACACGAGCCACTAGTAGAGTCGAGGGCTGGGTCTCTGCTTCAGTCTCAGCACCTGTTTGGGTGGCTTCAGAGCAAGCCATCGGCTTCTCTCTGTCCGTTTCTGTGGCTCCCGAGCAGCAGGCATTCTGCTCAGTGTCTGCATGCTCCCCTCCTTCCAATGATGTATTACTTTGGACGGCTGACGTGCCTTTTTGGGTGGGAAATCCTAAGCGGCCAGAGTCGCTGAGGGCCCTTGGCACCTAGGCCCACCTCCTGCCATACCCCCTGCCACCCAGGGATCGATTGCCCTAGAGCAAATTCCTCTGGGGAATTCGCAGTTGGTTGTTTAACCTCCCAAACCTTCATCAAAGTGAAAACCAGGCTCACAAGACCCATCAGGAGGAGCAGCCTAATTACCCCAAGAACATTGAGGGAACGGAGAGGCCAATGGAAGGAGGCTAGAAAGACCTCTCCTGGAGGAGAGGCTGCCATTCTTTCTTCTCTCCACAGAGGAGAAAGCGGGGAAAGGTGGAGCTGCTCATTTTCTCCAGGAACAGGTTCTCCGAGTGCTGGGACAGCACTGCAGGAGCCCAACACCGGAGCAGGCTCAAGGCCAGGGGTTTTATCAGAGCTCTCCCAGGCAAAGCAAACCAAGGTGATAACCGGCACAGCAAACGCAGACAGTGCAAACAGTCCTTAACACTGCCTGGAGTTTGCCGCCCAGCAAGAAAGGAATCAAGCACCCGAGCGCTAAAGGAAAGGCATAATTCAGCCCCCAAAGTACACACTTCAGCATCCCGATGCGCAACAGCCAAGCCAATAGCAACTTATCGGAACAGGTACCACAGCCAGAAGTCGAATCTAGCGCACTCCAAGGAAATCTCTTATCATCTCAAACCCCTCAAGGGGTGAACGGAAAAGTAAAGTCAACAAAAGTTGTTGGGTGGCGGGGGAAGACAAGAAAGTTGTTTTGGCTGGAGGAGGAGAGAGCGGGCTGGACCGAAAAGCGGGCACACAGCCGGGCCCAGGGCTGGCGATCAGGCTGGGCAACTGGGCTGACAGGAGCCTCATGAGGAAAGCAGCTTTGCAGAAAAGGCCCTGGGGGTCCTGGTGGGCACTAAATCGAACATGAGCCACCAATCTGGCCTTGCCACAAAGGCGGCGCCTAGAGCTCTCCTGGGCTGGGGGTTGCGTTCGGTAAAGCGTTGCCAGCAGGTGGCGGCAGGTGATCCTTCTGACCGTCAGGAAGCCCTTTTTCACTGGGAGGGTGACCGGGCACTGGAGCAGGTGGCCCTGCTTGAGCTGGGGGGCTGGACAAGATGACCTCTGGAGGTCATCAACCAGCCTGTGAGGCTGTGCACATCCCCTGCAGTCCCATCCGCAGCTTCCAGGTCTCCTGCCTTCTCCGCCTTGGAGGCTCAGGGTCCCTTCTCTCCCTCCGGGCAAGCTGAGACACCCTCGATGCCCATCCCTCTGAGCTCCGATGCCCTCCCTGCACCTTGCTGGGCACTGCCCTCCCCTCCTCTCCCCTTCTTGCACGCCCGCATCTCCGCTCTTCCCGTCTGAGCTACTCAGCTCCCACACTGGGCGAGACTGGGCCGAGCTGCCTCTGCACGGTCAGTGCGAGGGGTGCTGGGGATGGGCAGCACTGTGCGGGCAGGTTGCTTTTGCGCAAGAATGGGCCGTCGCACGGCATCGTTAACAGCCCGTCCATGCCAAAGCCCTGCCAGTGAACGTCCTTGCAGGCACAGGTTGCTGACCACAGCCGGGAGCAGGCCCCCGGCTGTCTTTATTTGGCATCTCCCGGAGGAATACGGTGTATGGAAAGGCCCCATGCAGCTAAGGGCTCCGCTGCTGCAGAGGAGGCAGCGCCGTGCCCGAGTCCCACGCGCTGCCGTAATGGCCTCGTGCTTTTTAGCGGGGCTCTCGGAGCTCCATCTTCTTCGCCAAGCTAAAGGAGAAACCAAAAGGTGTTCAGCTGGACGTCCAGAGAAGAGGGCAGAGACCTCCTGCCCACCAGCTCTGGTCTTGGAGGCCTTCTGTGGTCTCCAAGACAAGCCCTGCCCTGCAGACCCAGGCCCATCAGCCGAGAGCTGGCAGAAGAGAGGCCAAACCCCGGAGGAACCCACCCCTGTCCCCATCCGCCCCTCTTCTGCCTGCGGACATCTCCCTGGGGCTGGAAGGCAGCTGTGACTCAGGGGCACAGCCTCAGGACCCCGCTGCTCTCCTGCCAGCCAGCTGCCAGGAACACACAGTCCTTCCCGGCTGCTGCTGCCCGGGCAAGGGAGGAACGTGCCACTGCAGGAAAATGCCTCCTGCGCTTGGAGACATTTACCAGAGGAACTGCTCGGGGGCCGTTGCCCGCAACCTGTTCACCTCCACGGCCTTCCTCCGCTCCTCCTGGCGGGCTCTGTACGGCTCCAATTTGTGAGGACCTGCCTTGCTCTTGGTAGCCGGACGCTGCAAGCAAGGAAAAATTCCCTCTCGCTCCCTGCCCCAGCCCCTGCGTCCATGCGGCGGCTGCCGAAGGACACCGGGCATCAGGGCTAACCCCAGGCATCTCCTGCAGCCTTTCCAGCCCTGCTGCTCCAAGGGCTAAGGTGGGAAATGCAGCAAAGCTTTGGAGAAGAGCCTTGAACTCCCCATGGTTCCCTGCTCCCTCCTCTCCAGGAGCTGCAAGGTGCAGGACAAGCAGAGGAAAGCGCCCGCAGCCTGAGAAGGCCCAAGAGCTGCCAACAGCAGGGAAAAGGCTGTTACTTCCCTTGCGTGACCATCCTTTTCCGAAAAGCTCCTATCACAGTGTGACTTTTCACTGCTACTCAGCTTATATGGAACACGGCCCCTTCACGACCCGCTGCTGCGCAGCCACTCTTCCCCAGCTCTGGAAACTCCTTGGCCACCGTCTCCTCCTGCGGGACTGTCTTTCACCTCTGGCGCGGGGGTATTTGGCAGCAAATCTGGTTTGTAACAAGGTTTGCCTGCCCAACTGGAAGACTACAACCTCAATTCCATCGTCTTCTCAAGAGCAGAACTGATCGCACCAGGTTGAACCGCAGGGAAATACTTGGATAGGAAAAGTGGTTCTGAGATTGATGCAAAAAGGTGGCGCTGACACTTGATACGGTCACCATCAGATTAAAGGCAGTCGGTAACCAGAAACCACTGCAAGAGAACAGAGAAAAGCCAAACTGGGAACTATAGTTCCAAATGAGCTTTGCTTTTACCAGTCTCAGCACGGAGCGAGTTTTCTGCGTGCATTGTGTTCTGGCGAAAGAAAACATTAGCCACGTGGAAATACCCTCCCGACGTCTCATTAGAGCTTCGTCCAAACGCACAACTAGCAAGGTAAAGCGGAAAACAATCGTTGAAATAAATACATAAATCAATGCAGGTTTCACATTCCTAGCAAAGGGAATCTTTTTCTGTGGAACTATAGCATTAGCTATACCTGATCACAACGGGAAACCGTGGCATTAAAGAGCAGTGCTTTCTGATTTACAGGGAGGAATCAACGCCCCCGCCGCCTAATCCCCTGCTCGCTCGGGCACGTGTTACCCTGTCGAAGCCCGGGGAAGGGTTCCCACACCTCTCCCTGCACAACCCACGTACCTGCCTTTCAATGCACAACGTGCTGCCGCATTTCAGCTCTCCAGTCCTGCCCGCCGTGCCTGTTTCTGCCCCGACGCCCCGACCACAGCCAGGGGAGGGCACTGGGAAGGCACTGGTGCATTCCAGCTCTTCTCAGCTGGCCTGTGGCTCTCAGCAGATTTGTCAGGGCCTGCCTGGCTCTTGGCGGCCGCACGCTGCAACCGCAGGGGGCAAATTCCCTCTTGCCCCCTGGCTGAGACCCTCCAATGCAGGACAAGCTTCAGGCTCCTGTCCTGCTGCAGAACAGGCTGCCTCTTCTCCTTCTTCCTCTCTCCCCATCCCAGGAGGCGCTGCTGCTTCTCTCGCTGACCGACTTGGCCTCTGCTTCCACTCCTCCTTCTTGACTACACGAGCCACTAGTAGAGTCGAGGGCTGGGTCTCTGCTTCAGTCTCAGCACCTGTTTGGGTGGCTTCAGAGCAAGCAATCGGCTTCTCTCTGTCCGTTTCTGTGGCCCCCGAGCAGCAGGCCTTCTGCTCAGTGTCTGCATGCTCCCCTCCTTCCAATGATGTATTACTTTGGAAGGCTGACGTGCCTTTTTGGGTGGGAAATCCTAAGCGGCCAGAGTCGCTGAGGGCCCTTGGCACCTAGGCCCACCTCCTGCCATACCCCCTGCCACCCAGGGATCGATTGCCCTAGAGCAAATTCCTCTGGGGAATTCGCAGTTGGTTGTTTAACCTCCCAAACCTTCATCAAAGTGAAAACCAGGCTCACAAGACCCATCAGGAGGAGCAGCCTAATTACCCCAAGAACATTGAGGGAACGGAGAGGCCAATGGAAGGAGGCTAGAAAGACCTCTCCTGGAGGAGAGGCTGCCATTCTTTCTTCTCTCCACAGAGGAGAAAGCGGGGAAAGGTGGAGCTGCTCATTTTCTCCAGGAACAGGTTCTCCGAGTGCTGGGACAGCACTGCAGGAGCCCAACACCGGAGCAGGCTCAAGGCCAGGGGTTTTATCAGAGCTCTCCCAGGCAAAGCAAACCAAGGTGATAACCAGCACAGCAAACGCAGACAGTGCAAACAGTCCTTAACACTGCCTGGAGTTTGCCGCCCAGCAAGAAAGGAATCAAGCACCCGAGCGCTAAAGGAAAGGCATAATTCAGCCCCCAAAGTACACACTTCAGCATCCCGATGCGCAACAGCCAAGCCAATAGCAACTTATCGGAACAGGTACCACAGCCAGAAGTCGAATCTAGCGCACTCCAAGGAAATCTCTTATCATCTCAAACCCCTCAAGGGGTGAACGGAAAAGTAAAGTCAACAAAAGTTGTTGGGTGGCGGGGGAAGACAAGAAAGTTGTTTTGGCTGGAGGAGGAGAGAGCGGGCTGGACCGAAAAGCGGGCACACAGCCGGGCCCAGGGCTGGCGATCAGGCTGGGCAACTGGGCTGACAGGAGCCTCATGAGGAAAGCAGCTTTGCAGAAAAGGCCCTGGGGGTCCTGGTGGGCACTAAATCGAACATGAGCCACCAATCTGGCCTTGCCACAAAGGCGGCGCCTAGAGCTCTCCTGCGCTGGGGGTTGCGTTCGGTAAAGCGTTGCCAGCAGGTGGCGGCAGGTGATCCTTCTGACCGTCAGGAAGCCCTTTTTCACTGGGAGGGTGACCGGGCACTGGAGCAGGTGGCCCTGCTTGAGCTGGGGGGCTGGACAAGATGACCTCTGGAGGTCATCAACCAGCCTGTGAGGCTGTGCACATCCCCTGCAGTCCCATCCGCAGCTTCCAGGTCTCCTGCCTTCTCCGCCTTGGAGGCTCAGGGTCCCTTCTCTCCCTCCGGGCAAGCTGAGACACCCTCGATGCCCATCCCTCTGAGCTCCGATGCCCTCCCTGCACCTTGCTGGGCACTGCCCTCCCCTCCTCTCCCCTTCTTGCACGCCCGCATCTCCGCTCTTCCCGTCTGAGCTACTCAGCTCCCACACTGGGCGAGACTGGGCCGAGCTGCCTCTGCACGGTCAGTGCGAGGGGTGCTGGGGATGGGCAGCACTGTGCGGGCAGGTTGCTTTTGCGCAAGAATGGGCCGTCGCACGGCATCGTTAACAGCCCGTCCATGCCAAAGCCCTGCCAGTGAACGTCCTTGCAGGCACAGGTTGCTGACCACAGCCGGGAGCAGGCCCCCGGCTGTCTTTATTTGGCATCTCCCGGAGGAATACGGTGTATGGAAAGGCCCCATGCAGCTAAGGGCTCCGCTGCTGCAGAGGAGGCAGCGCCGTGCTCGAGTCCCACGCGCCGCCGTAATGGCCTCGTGCTTTTTAGCGGGGCTCTCGGAGCTCCATCTTCTTCGCCAAGCTAAAGGAGAAACCAAAAGGTGTTCAGCTGGACGTCCAGAGAAGAGGGCAGAGACCTCCTGCCCACCAGCTCTGGTCTTGGAGGCCTTCTGTGGTCTCCAAGACAAGCCCTGCCCTGCAGACCCAGGCCCATCAGCCGAGAGCTGGCAGAAGAGAGGCCAAACCCCGGAGGAACCCACCCCTGTCCCCATCCGCCCCTCTTCTGCCTGCGGACATCTCCCTGGGGCTGGAAGGCAGCTGTGACTCAGGGGCACAGCCTCAGGACCCCGCTGCTCTCCTGCCAGCCAGCTGCCAGGAACACACAGTCCTTCCCGGCTGCTGCTGCCCGGGCAAGGGAGGAACGTGCCAGTGCAGGAAAATGCCTCCTGCGCTTGGAGACATTTACCAGAGGAACTGCTCGGGGGCCGTTGCCCGCAACCTGTTCACCTCCACGGCCTTCCTCCGCTCCTCCTGGCGGGCTCTGTACGGCTCCAATTTGTGAGGACCTGCCTTGCTCTTGGTAGCCGGACGCTGCAAGCAAGGAAAAATTCCCTCTCGCTCCCTGCCCCAGCCCCTGCGTCCATGCGGCGGCTGCCGAAGGACACCGGGCATCAGGGCTAACCCCAGGCATCTCCTGCAGCCTTTCCAGCCCTGCTGCTCCAAGGGCTAAGGTGGGAAATGCAGCAAAGCTTTGGAGAAGAGCCTTGAACTCCCCATGGTTCCCTGCTCCCTCCTCTCCAGGAGCTGCAAGGTGCAGGACAAGCAGAGGAAAGCGCCCGCAGCCTGAGAAGGCCCAAGAGCTGCCAACAGCAGGGAAAAGGCTGTTACTTCCCTTGCGTGACCATCCTTTTCCGAAAAGCTCCTATCACAGTGTGACTTTTCACTGCTACTCAGCTTATATGGAACACGGCCCCTTCACGACCCGCTGCTGCGCAGCCACTCTTCCCCAGCTCTGGAAACTCCTTGGCCACCGTCTCCTCCTGCGGGACTGTCTTTCACCTCTGGCGCGGGGGTATTTGGCAGCAAATCTGGTTTGTAACAAGGTTTGCCTGCCCAACTGGAAGACTACAACCTCAGTTCCATCGTCTTCTCAAGAGCAGAACTGATCGCACCAGGTTGAACCGCAGGGAAATACTTGGATAGGAAAAGTGGTTCTGAGATTGATGCAAAAAGGTGGCGCTGACACTTGATACGGTCACCATCAGATTAAAGGCAGTCGGTAACCAGAAACCACTGCAAGAGAACAGAGAAAAGCCAAACTGGGAACTATAGTTCCAAATGAGCTTTGCTTTTACCAGTCTCAGCACGGAGCGAGTTTTCTGCGTGCATTGTGTTCTGGCGAAAGAAAACATTAGCCACGTGGAAATACCCTCCCGACGTCTCATTAGAGCTTCGTCCAAACGCACAACTAGCAAGGTAAAGCGGAAAACAATCGTTGAAATAAATACATAAATCAATGCAGGTTTCACATTCCTAGCAAAGGGAATCTTTTTCTGTGGAACTATAGCAT
The DNA here is from genome assembly GCF_965183815.1 of Platalea leucorodia. Lineage (NCBI taxonomy): Eukaryota > Metazoa > Chordata > Aves > Pelecaniformes > Threskiornithidae > Platalea > Platalea leucorodia. Next base: position 9,835,124 of record NC_138839.1, read on the forward strand.
TAGCTATACCTGATCACAACGGGAAACCGTGGCATTAAAGAGCAGTGCTTTCTGATTTACAGGGAGGAATCAACGCCCCCGCCGCCTAATCCCCTGCTCGCTCGGGCACGTGTTACCCTGTCGAAGCCCGGGGAAGGGTTCCCACACCTCTCCCTGCACAACCCACGTACCTGCCTTTCAATGCACAACGTGCTGCCGCATTTCAGCTCTCCAGTCCTGCCCGCCGTGCCTGTTTCTGCCCCGACGCCCCGACCACAGCCAGGGGAGGGCACTGGGAAGGCACTGGTGCATTCCAGCTCTTCTCAGCTGGCCTGTGGCTCTCAGCAGATTTGTCAGGGCCTGCCTGGCTCTTGGCGGCCGCACGCTGCAACCGCGGGGGGCAAATTCCCTCTTGCCCCCTGGCTGAGACCCTCCAATGCGGGACAAGCTTCAGGCTCCTGTCCTGCTGCAGAACAGGCTGCCTCTTCTCCTTCTTCCTCTCTCCCCATCCCAGGAGGCGCTGCTGCTTCTCTCGCTGACCGACTTGGCCTCTGCTTCCACTCCTCCTTCTTGACTACACGAGCCACTAGTAGAGTCGAGGGCTGGGTCTCTGCTTCAGTCTCAGCACCTGTTTGGGTGGCTTCAGAGCAAGCCATCGGCTTCTCTCTGTCCGTTTCTGTGGCTCCCGAGCAGCAGGCATTCTGCTCAGTGTCTGCATGCTCCCCTCCTTCCAATGATGTATTACTTTGGACGGCTGACGTGCCTTTTTGGGTGGGAAATCCTAAGCGGCCAGAGTCGCTGAGGGCCCTTGGCACCTAGGCCCACCTCCTGCCATACCCCCTGCCACCCAGGGATCGATTGCCCTAGAGCAAATTCCTCTGGGGAATTCGCAGTTGGTTGTTTAACCTCCCAAACCTTCATCAAAGTGAAAACCAGGCTCACAAGACCCATCAGGAGGAGCAGCCTAATTACCCCAAGAACATTGAGGGAACGGAGAGGCCAATGGAAGGAGGCTAGAAAGACCTCTCCTGGAGGAGAGGCTGCCATTCTTTCTTCTCTCCACAGAGGAGAAAGCGGGGAAAGGTGGAGCTGCTCATTTTCTCCAGGAACAGGTTCTCCGAGTGCTGGGACAGCACTGCAGGAGCCCAACACCGGAGCAGGCTCAAGGCCAGGGGTTTTATCAGAGCTCTCCCAGGCAAAGCAAACCAAGGTGATAACCGGCACAGCAAACGCAGACAGTGCAAACAGTCCTTAACACTGCCTGGAGTTTGCCGCCCAGCAAGAAAGGAATCAAGCACCCGAGCGCTAAAGGAAAGGCATAATTCAGCCCCCAAAGTACACACTTCAGCATCCCGATGCGCAACAGCCAAGCCAATAGCAACTTATCGGAACAGGTACCACAGCCAGAAGTCGAATCTAGCGCACTCCAAGGAAATCTCTTATCATCTCAAACCCCTCAAGGGGTGAACGGAAAAGTAAAGTCAACAAAAGTTGTTGGGTGGCGGGGGAAGACAAGAAAGTTGTTTTGGCTGGAGGAGGAGAGAGCGGGCTGGACCGAAAAGCGGGCACACAGCCGGGCCCAGGGCTGGCGATCAGGCTGGGCAACTGGGCTGACAGGAGCCTCATGAGGAAAGCAGCTTTGCAGAAAAGGCCCTGGGGGTCCTGGTGGGCACTAAATCGAACATGAGCCACCAATCTGGCCTTGCCACAAAGGCGGCGCCTAGAGCTCTCCTGGGCTGGGGGTTGCGTTCGGTAAAGCGTTGCCAGCAGGTGGCGGCAGGTGATCCTTCTGACCGTCAGGAAGCCCTTTTTCACTGGGAGGGTGACCGGGCACTGGAGCAGGTGGCCCTGCTTGAGCTGGGGGGCTGGACAAGATGACCTCTGGAGGTCATCAACCAGCCTGTGAGGCTGTGCACATCCCCTGCAGTCCCATCCGCAGCTTCCAGGTCTCCTGCCTTCTCCGCCTTGGAGGCTCAGGGTCCCTTCTCTCCCTCCGGGCAAGCTGAGACACCCTCGATGCCCATCCCTCTGAGCTCCGATGCCCTCCCTGCACCTTGCTGGGCACTGCCCTCCCCTCCTCTCCCCTTCTTGCACGCCCGCATCTCCGCTCTTCCCGTCTGAGCTACTCAGCTCCCACACTGGGCGAGACTGGGCCGAGCTGCCTCTGCACGGTCAGTGCGAGGGGTGCTGGGGATGGGCAGCACTGTGCGGGCAGGTTGCTTTTGCGCAAGAATGGGCCGTCGCACGGCATCGTTAACAGCCCGTCCATGCCAAAGCCCTGCCAGTGAACGTCCTTGCAGGCACAGGTTGCTGACCACAGCCGGGAGCAGGCCCCCGGCTGTCTTTATTTGGCATCTCCCGGAGGAATACGGTGTATGGAAAGGCCCCATGCAGCTAAGGGCTCCGCTGCTGCAGAGGAGGCAGCGCCGTGCTCGAGTCCCACGCGCCGCCGTAATGGCCTCGTGCTTTTTAGCGGGGCTCTCGGAGCTCCATCTTCTTCGCCAAGCTAAAGGAGAAACCAAAAGGTGTTCAGCTGGACGTCCAGAGAAGAGGGCAGAGACCTCCTGCCCACCAGCTCTGGTCTTGGAGGCCTTCTGTGGTCTCCAAGACAAGCCCTGCCCTGCAGACCCAGGCCCATCAGCCGAGAGCTGGCAGAAGAGAGGCCAAACCCCGGAGGAACCCACCCCTGTCCCCATTCGCCCCTCTTCTGCCTGCGGACATCTCCCTGGGGCTGGAAGGCAGCTGTGACTCAGGGGCACAGCCTCAGGACCCCGCTGCTCTCCTGCCAGCCAGCTGCCAGGAACACACAGTCCTTCCCGGCTGCTGCTGCCCGGGCAAGGGAGGAACGTGCCACTGCAGGAAAATGCCTCCTGCGCTTGGAGACATTTACCAGAGGAACTGCTCGGGGGCCGTTGCCCGCAACCTGTTCACCTCCACGGCCTTCCTCCGCTCCTCCTGGCGGGCTCTGTACGGCTCCAATTTGTGAGGACCTGCCTTGCTCTTGGTAGCCGGACGCTGCAAGCAAGGAAAAATTCCCTCTCGCTCCCTGCCCCAGCCCCTGCGTCCATGCGGCGGCTGCCGAAGGACACCGGGCATCAGGGCTAACCCCAGGCATCTCCTGCAGCCTTTCCAGCCCTGCTGCTCCAAGGGCTAAGGTGGGAAATGCAGCAAAGCTTTGGAGAAGAGCCTTGAACTCCCCATGGTTCCCTGCTCCCTCCTCTCCAGGAGCTGCAAGGTGCAGGACAAGCAGAGGAAAGCGCCCGCAGCCTGAGAAGGCCCAAGAGCTGCCAACAGCAGGGAAAAGGCTGTTACTTCCCTTGCGTGACCATCCTTTTCCGAAAAGCTCCTATCACAGTGTGACTTTTCACTGCTACTCAGCTTATATGGAACACGGCCCCTTCATGACCCGCTGCTGCGCAGCCACTCTTCCCCAGCTCTGGAAACTCCTTGGCCACCGTCTCCTCCTGCGGGACTGTCTTTCACCTCTGGCGCGGGGGTATTTGGCAGCAAATCTGGTTTGTAACAAGGTTTGCCTGCCCAACTGGAAGACTACAACCTCAATTCCATCGTCTTCTCAAGAGCAGAACTGATCGCACCAGGTTGAAACGCAGGGAAATACTTGGATAGGAAAAGTGGTTCTGAGATTGATGCAAAAAGGTGGCGCTGACACTTGATACGGTCACCATCAGATTAAAGGCAGTCGGTAACCAGAAACCACTGCAAGAGAACAGAGAAAAGCCAAACTGGGAACTATAGTTCCAAATGAGCTTTGCTTTTACCAGTCTCAGCACGGAGCGAGTTTTCTGCGTGCATTGTGTTCTGGCGAAAGAAAACATTAGCCACGTGGAAATACCCTCCCGACGTCTCATTAGAGCTTCGTCCAAACGCACAACTAGCAAGGTAAAGCGGAAAACAATCGTTGAAATAAATACATAAATCAATGCAGGTTTCACATTCCTAGCAAAGGGAATCTTTTTCTGTGGAACTATAGCATTAGCTATACCTGATCACAACGGGAAACCGTGGCATTAAAGAGCAGTGCTTTCTGATTTACAGGGAGGAATCAACGCCCCTGCCGCCTAATCCCCTGCTCGCTCGGGCACGTGTTACCCTGTCGAAGCCCGGGGAAGGGTTCCCACACCTCTCCCTGCACAACCCACGTACCTGCCTTTCAATGCACAACGTGCTGCCGCATTTCAGCTCTCCAGTCCTGCCCGCCGTGCCTGTTTCTGCCCCGACGCCCCGACCACAGCCAGGGGAGGGCACTGGGAAGGCACTGGTGCATTCCAGCTCTTCTCAGCTGGCCTGTGGCTCTCAGCAGATTTGTCAGGGCCTGCCTGGCTCTTGGCGGCCGCACGCTGCAACCGCGGGGGGCAAATTCCCTCTTGCCCCCTGGCTGAGACCCTCCAATGCGGGACAAGCTTCAGGCTCCTGTCCTGCTGCAGAACAGGCTGCCTCTTCTCCTTCTTCCTCTCTCCCCATCCCAGGAGGCGCTGCTGCTTCTCTCGCTGACCGACTTGGCCTCTGCTTCCACTCCTCCTTCTTGACTACACGAGCCACTAGTAGAGTCGAGGGCTGGGTCTCTGCTTCAGTCTCAGCACCTGTTTGGGTGGCTTCAGAGCAAGCCATCGGCTTCTCTCTGTCCGTTTCTGTGGCCCCCGAGCAGCAGGCCTTCTGCTCAGTGTCTGCATGCTCCCCTCCTTCCAATGATGTATTACTTTGGACGGCTGACGTGCCTTTTTGGGTGGGAAATCCTAAGCGGCCAGAGTCGCTGAGGGCCCTTGGCACCTAGGCCCACCTCCTGCCATACCCCCTGCCACCCAGGGATCGATTGCCCTAGAGCAAATTCCTCTGGGGAATTCGCAGTTGGTTGTTTAACCTCCCAAACCTTCATCAAAGTGAAAACCAGGCTCACAAGACCCATCAGGAGGAGCAGCCTAATTACCCCAAGAACATTGAGGGAACGGAGAGGCCAATGGAAGGAGGCTAGAAAGACCTCTCCTGGAGGAGAGGCTGCCATTCTTTCTTCTCTCCACAGAGGAGAAAGCGGGGAAAGGTGGAGCTGCTCATTTTCTCCAGGAACAGGTTCTCCGAGTGCTGGGACAGCACTGCAGGAGCCCAATACCGGAGCAGGCTCAAGGCCAGGGGTTTTATCAGAGCTCTCCCAGGCAAAGCAAACCAAGGTGATAACCGGCACAGCAAACGCAGACGGTGCAAACAGTCCTTAACACTGCCTGGAGTTTGCCGCCCAGCAAGAAAGGAATCAAGCACCCGAGCGCTAAAGGAAAGGCATAATTCAGCCCCCAAAGTACACACTTCAGCATCCCGATGCGCAACAGCCAAGCCAATAGCAACTTATCGGAACAGGTACCACAGCCAGAAGTCGAATCTAGCGCACTCCAAGGAAATCTCTTATCATCTCAAACCCCTCAAGGGGTGAACGGAAAAGTAAAGTCAACAAAAGTTGTTGGGTGGCGGGGGAAGACAAGAAAGTTGTTTTGGCTGGAGGAGGAGAGAGCGGGCTGGACCGAAAAGCGGGCACACAGCCGGGCCCAGGGCTGGCGATCAGGCTGGGCAACTGGGCTGACAGGAGCCTCATGAGGAAAGCAGCTTTGCAGAAAAGGCCCTGGGGGTCCTGGTGGGCACTAAATCGAACATGAGCCACCAATCTGGCCTTGCCACAAAGGCGGCGCCTAGAGCTCTCCTGCGCTGGGGGTTGCGTTCGGTAAAGCGTTGCCAGCAGGTGGCGGCAGGTGATCCTTCTGACCGTCAGGAAGCCCTTTTTCACTGGGAGGGTGACCGGGCACTGGAGCAGGTGGCCCTGCTTGAGCTGGGGGGCTGGACAAGATGACCTCTGGAGGTCATCAACCAGCCTGTGAGGCTGTGCACATCCCCTGCAGTCCCATCCGCAGCTTCCAGGTCTCCTGCCTTCTCCGCCTTGGAGGCTCAGGGTCCCTTCTCTCCCTCCGGGCAAGCTGAGACACCCTCGATGCCCATCCCTCTGAGCTCCGATGCCCTCCCTGCACCTTGCTGGGCACTGCCCTCCCCTCCTCTCCCCTTCTTGCACGCCCGCATCTCCGCTCTTCCCGTCTGAGCTACTCAGCTCCCACACTGGGCGAGACTGGGCCGAGCTGCCTCTGCACGGTCAGTGCGAGGGGTGCTGGGGATGGGCAGCACTGTGCGGGCAGGTTGCTTTTGCGCAAGAATGGGCCGTCGCACGGCATCGTTAACAGCCCGTCCATGCCAAAGCCCTGCCAGTGAACGTCCTTGCAGGCACAGGTTGCTGACCACAGCCGGGAGCAGGCCCCCGGCTGTCTTTATTTGGCATCTCCCGGAGGAATACGGTGTATGGAAAGGCCCCATGCAGCTAAGGGCTCCGCTGCTGCAGAGGAGGCAGCGCCGTGCCCGAGTCCCACGCGCCGCCGTAATGGCCTCGTGTTTTTTAGCGGGGCTCTCGGAGCTCCATCTTCTTCGCCAAGCTAAAGGAGAAACCAAAAGGTGTTCAGCTGGACGTCCAGAGAAGAGGGCAGAGACCTCCTGCCCACCAGCTCTGGTCTTGGAGGCCTTCTGTGGTCTCCAAGACAAGCCCTGCCCTGCAGACCCAGGCCCATCAGCCGAGAGCTGGCAGAAGAGAGGCCAAACCCCGGAGGAACCCACCCCTGTCCCCATCCGCCCCTCTTCTGCCTGCGGACATCTCCCTGGGGCTGGAAGGCAGCTGTGACTCAGGGGCACAGCCTCAGGACCCCGCTGCTCTCCTGCCAGCCAGCTGCCAGGAACACACAGTCCTTCCCGGCTGCTGCTGCCCGGGCAAGGGAGGAACGTGCCAGTGCAGGAAAATGCCTCCTGCGCTTGGAGACATTTACCAGAGGAACTGCTCGGGGGCCGTTGCCCGCAACCTCCACGGCCTTCCTCCGCTCCTCCTGGCGGGCTCTGTACGGCTCCAATTTGTGAGGACCTGCCTTGCTCTTGGTAGCCGGACGCTGCAAGCAAGGAAAAATTCCCTCTCGCTCCCTGCCCCAGCCCCTGCATCCATGCGGCGGCTGCCGAAGGACACCGGGCATCAGGGCTAACCCCAGGCATCTCCTGCAGCCTTTCCAGCCCTGCTGCTCCAAGGGCTAAGGTGGGAAATGCAGCAAAGCTTTGGAGAAGAGCCTTGAACTCCCCATGGTTCCCTGCTCCCTCCTCTCCAGGAGCTGCAAGGTGCAGGACAAGCAGAGGAAAGCGCCCGCAGCCTGAGAAGGCCCAAGAGCTGCCAACAGCAGGGAAAAGGCTGTTACTTCCCTTGCGTGACCATCCTTTTCCGAAAAGCTCCTATCACAGTGTGACTTTTCACTGCTACTCAGCTTATATGGAACACGGCCCCTTCACGACCCGCTGCTGCGCAGCCACTCTTCCCCAGCTCTGGAAACTCCTTGGCCACCGTCTCCTCCTGCGGGACTGTCTTTCACCTCTGGCGCGGGGGTATTTGGCAGCAAATCTGGTTTGTAACAAGGTTTGCCTGCCCAACTGGAAGACTACAACCTCAATTCCATCGTCTTCTCAAGAGCAGAACTGATCGCACCAGGTTGAAACGCAGGGAAATACTTGGATAGGAAAAGTGGTTCTGAGATTGATGCAAAAAGGTGGCGCTGACACTTGATACGGTCACCATCAGATTAAAGGCAGTCGGTAACCAGAAACCACTGCAAGAGAACAGAGAAAAGCCAAACTGGGAACTATAGTTCCAAATGAGCTTTGCTTTTACCAGTCTCAGCACGGAGCGAGTTTTCTGCGTGCATTGTGTTCTGGCGAAAGAAAACATTAGCCACGTGGAAATACCCTCCCGACGTCTCATTAGAGCTTCGTCCAAACGCACAACTAGCAAGGTAAAGCGGAAAACAATCGTTGAAATAAATACATAAATCAATGCAGGTTTCACATTCCTAGCAAAGGGAATCTTTTTCTGTGGAACTATAGCATTAGCTATACCTGATCACAACGGGAAACCGTGGCATTAAAGAGCAGTGCTTTCTGATTTACAGGGAGGAATCAACGCCCCCGCCGCCTAATCCCCTGCTCGCTCGGGCACGTGTTACCCTGTCGAAGCCCGGGGAAGGGTTCCCACACCTCTCCCTGCACAACCCACGTACCTGCCTTTCAATGCACAACGTGCTGCCGCATTTCAGCTCTCCAGTCCTGCCCGCCGTGCCTGTTTCTGCCCCGACGCCCCGACCACAGCCAGGGGAGGGCACTGGGAAGGCACTGGTGCATTCCAGCTCTTCTCAGCTGGCCTGTGGCTCTCAGCAGATTTGTCAGGGCCTGCCTGGCTCTTGGCGGCCGCACGCTGCAACCGCGGGGGGCAAATTCCCTCTTGCCCCCTGGCTGAGACCCTCCAATGCGGGACAAGCTTCAGGCTCCTGTCCTGCTGCAGAACAGGCTGCCTCTTCTCCTTCTTCCTCTCTCCCCATCCCAGGAGGCGCTGCTGCTTCTCTCGCTGACCGACTTGGCCTCTGCTTCCACTCCTCCTTCTTGACTACACGAGCCACTAGTAGAGTCGAGGGCTGGGTCTCTGCTTCAGTCTCAGCACCTGTTTGGGTGGCTTCAGAGCAAGCCATCGGCTTCTCTCTGTCCGTTTCTGTGGCCCCCGAGCAGCAGGCCTTCTGCTCAGTGTCTGCATGCTCCCCTCCTTCCAATGATGTATTACTTTGGACGGCTGACGTGCCTTTTTGGGTGGGAAATCCTAAGCGGCCAGAGTCGCTGAGGGCCCTTGGCACCTAGGCCCACCTCCTGCCATACCCCCTGCCACCCAGGGATCGATTGCCCTAGAGCAAATTCCTCTGGGGAATTCGCAGTTGGTTGTTTAACCTCCCAAACCTTCATCAAAGTGAAAACCAGGCTCACAAGACCCATCAGGAGGAGCAGCCTAATTACCCCAAGAACATTGAGGGAACGGAGAGGCCAATGGAAGGAGGCTAGAAAGACCTCTCCTGGAGGAGAGGCTGCCATTCTTTCTTCTCTCCACAGAGGAGAAAGCGGGGAAAGGTGGAGCTGCTCATTTTCTCCAGGAACAGGTTCTCCGAGTGCTGGGACAGCACTGCAGGAGCCCAATACCGGAGCAGGCTCAAGGCCAGGGGTTTTATCAGAGCTCTCCCAGGCAA